>NC_142009.1:212542888-212704531 GCF_049901735.1 Notechis scutatus | reverse complement strand
ATCTAACTGTTTTTTCCCCTTCTGTTCAATCATGTTCAATTCTTGAAAACTGCCTTCAAAAGTACTTGGTTTTCGTGGCAAGGTTTTTCTAAAGTAGTTTGCTGTTCTCTCCTACCTATGGCTGAGAGAAAGTGACTAGCCCAAGGTCACTTAGCTGGCTTTGTGCCAAAGGCAGAACTAGAACTCACTGTGTCCTGGTTTCTAGCCTAATGCTTTTACCACTGTACCAAACTGGCCGTCATGCTTTGACTGATATAAGTATATTACTATCCTTCAGTTCAATTTGCAGTTCATATTATGAAGCTAAAATTGGATATCATAATGTATGATGTTCTTCAGGGCATACTTACAACAAAAATCTGGTTTTTCTGTCTTGATTTCAGAAATCTTTATGTGTGTGAGTGTGTGTGTGTGTGTGTGTGTGTGTGTGTGTGTGAGATGACCTGGGGTGAGGCACAAAGACAATACAGTCAGATCAGCAAGAAGAGTCCCTTTAGTATCTCCAACTTTGCCCCCAATGTCCAGGTTACTTTGGGCTGGAGACAAAACTCTCCCAAGAACAGTCTTTAAGTGGAGGAAATTCAGTCTGAAAACAAAGTACATACAAACTGTAAATAAAAATCCACACAAACCATGCTGCAGTAATTAACGTGACAGGGCAAGAGAAGGAATTGCAGACTTGAAAGCCCAGCAAAACACACACAGTTGGGAAGATGCCAGGAACCCAGATAAGCCTTGACGATAACAGATAATTCACAATTTGCTCCCAACAACTTGTTGTGCACAGCTTCCCTTTTAAACACTGTGTTCCCAGCTGCAGCTAATGAAGGGAATCAGGGTCCTTTCCTCCACCATAAGCCACACAACTCATGTTGCTCCCTTCTCTATTCCTCCTGCATGCCCTAGGATGAAGAGGGGGGTGGGCCTGGGTCTTCCTCTGAATTCCCTATCCCTCGCTCTACCTCTCCCCTGCTCAGCCCAGCTGGCCCTTGCCCTTCCCCAGTTTCTTCCACAGCCACACTCCCACTCCCTGTCAGCTGTCCACCCTTTGTTTTGTCCACTATATTTATTTGTTGCTTTGCTCGTGATAGGAAGCAGTCTTTGCTCTTCTTGCAGGATCTTTCTTGGTGCCTCAATGCTTGATAGGCTGGTAGCAGTTCGATATGTCTATTGATGGAGTTGTTGTTGGAGAGAGTAGAGGTAGGGGAGGATGAAACAATGGTGTCATTTGATGTCATATCACTCTTTACGTCCATTCCCTAGAACCCTAACTATAAAAGAACTATTATTGAAGAAGGAGTCACAAAACCCCAAATCCCCTAGCACAAACAATCCCCTCCTCCTGTTGAATTTCTGCTTTAGAACCTATTTTACATTTAACGGCCATACATATGAATAGTTAAAAGGTACACCTATGGAATCTCTGATCTCGGGAGTGATTTCAGTCCTCCAGAAATTAGAACATGAGGCAATGAAAATATACAAGCACAAGTTTTGGGCATGTTATGTTGATGACATGTTTGTCATTATTAAACAGCAAGATAAGACCAGATTTATGAAAATCCTCAATTCCATATACCCAGATATTCAATTCATGATTGGAGAAGAGGCCAATAACACGCTGGCCTCCTGGAAGAGTAGTCAGTTAACCCAAACAGGAGCCTTGACACGGTATACATTGAAAAATCTGGCCTCCTGGTAATCCCCCACCCAAAGTCAGTTGTATTCGCAGTCAGATCCTTTGTCGCACACTGACAGCCAAAGCCAAAAAGTGGGCCTACCTCTATCATGGTAGAGTGGGCCTACCTCTATTTCCTGTCTGTAAGCTCAATGAATATTCTATGAATTTTATCCGAAGATGTATTACACCCAGAGGCCAACAACCTATTGAAGGTGCTAGTGGAACATCTGCATGGAGGGTGCTCCCATATATATATATGGGGGTATCTGAAACTGCTACACACATTCTTTTGATGCATGGGATCAAGGTGGCACAGAAATTGAATCAAATGTTGAGAATGAAAGTAATGCACCAAAAGAAACATTACCCAAAGAACAGGCATCTTCGGTGGTTTACTGTATCAACTGTAGTAACTGTGCAAGCAACTATGTAGGGAAACAGCCAAGCAATTGCAGACCAGAGTACACGAACATGAATTGGCTGTCCAGTGCAAACAGCAGCACTCACAGATCTGGACACATATGAAGGAACACAATCACATATTTAATTTTAAAGAGGCCGAAGTTGTTGCCTGTGATACAACCAAAGGGGGATGCTTACTGAAAGAACCCTGGTTTTCCAACAACAACTCTATCAATCGAGATATCGAACTGCTACTGGCCTACCAAGCATTGAGGCACCAAGAAAGATCCTGCAAGAAAAGCAGAGACTGCTTACCATCACAAGCAAAGCAACAAATGAATCTAGTGGACAAAACAAAGGAGCTTTTAAGACGGAAGTCCATTGAGATGAGGGAGGGAACTAGAGAGAATTCTGTCAAAATCATGCGTACAATGGCCATTGGTTAATGTTATATAAAGGCACAAATCTCCTTAATGGTAGTTTTACACTCTGATGGTGTTAGCAGAGGCTAATGAAAGGTTAGTGAACAATATAAATTTTTAATTCCAGAGATCAGGATGTCTCTCTCTCTCTCTCTCTCTCTCTCTCTCTCTCTCTCTCTCTCTCTCACACACACACACACACACACACACACACACACAGAGGCAGAGAAGTTTGCCAATGACAAACCAACTTCTAACAGGACATATTACCAACAGATCTATCTTACTGTGGCATTACTACCACTGATATGATAGAAACAGCAAGAACTATTGCAGTAGTTGGGTAGCCTCTAGAGGAATGAAATCACTATCTTTTCATATTTTTTCTTTTGCAGGTAAATAACTTTATATCACTTCTTTAAGAGCATGACTATTTTGGATATCCCATTTATATACTTTGTTCCATGCAAATTACTCGTTTCTACTTGCTTCTAGCTAATGTAACAATGATTCCATTCTGCTTTTAAATTGCTGCACACAAAATCTATCTTCTAGGAACTGCAAGTAATGAAAATAAAACATGATTATCTTTTAAAATTTGTAACTGAGTTTCCTCTGAGTTTTCAGTACTCTTTTCCTAATGATAAGAAAGGACAATTGATGCACACATTTTTTTTTAACAAACTTTATTCAGTTTTTCACATTAAAAACAAAAATCTCTTTTTAGTGGACAACATATTTCTGGGTCATCACCTTTACATACAAATATGGCAGCAATTATACATTGATATAGGCATACTTAATTCTATTATTACCTTTTCCATTCCAAATTTTCAGTAAGGAGAGAAACAAACACGTTAATGCTAGCCTCTTTCATTAATCTCAATCGAAACATCTTTTTGTTTCATTTCAATTATTTCAAATATAATCCTTTAATATTTATTTTAAAAATAAAGATAAACAATATGTGTTTGCATAATAATAATAATAATAATAATAATAATAATAATAATAATAATAATAATAATAATAAAAGTTACCAATGTCTCTCCTTGCTTTAATAGTCTGTATTAACTTATTAATTTAGTTGGTTCTTTAGTGTGTCATATTCCCTTTCCATTACACATTCTTTTTATAAATTCTAGATTAATACAAATGTTAACACTAAAAAAAAAACAAGTATAGGTTTCCCCCCTTTTACTGTTTTGAGTGTGACACCTCAATGATTAAAATATAATTTATTCCCTCATCTTAATTCTCAATAAACCATTATTTTTAAGAAGTTACAATAATAATCAATACATCTTTTCACTTGGATTCCACAGAATATTTTCCCCCCTTGATTTTTAATAAGAGTTATCAGTATCTATATTACCCTATTTTCTAAATATTTTTAATTGCAGAAAATATTCTTATTACCCCTTGTCACCCTGCAGAATCCCCCTTTTAATTCATCAACCATTATCTCTGAAAAAACAATTTCTTTTCAACATTTTTCTATTTCCGTATTTCTTTATTTCATGCACCTGTTTCTTACTGCTTCTCCTCCCGCTCTTTTCCCCATATCTTTTCTCATTCCAGTTTATATCCCTCTCTTTCTTAATATCTTCCTTTCCCCTTTTCTGCTGGGTCTTTCTGCCTTTCCTGACTTCACAGGTATTCCCCCTTTTGATTGCCTTCTTAAATCTCAACTTTTTAACCTTCCTTCTTTCCCCACTTCTTTGTAGTGTTCTTTGTGTTAATTGTCTATTTAAAATGTCTTCTCCTTGAATCGACTCCTCCTCCTCTGAAGCTCTTTCTTCTTGTTCTTCAATCGCCATTTCCATTTTTTCTAACACAGAGCAAAGTGATTCGCCTCTTTCCTGTAGTAATTCTCTCATATTTTTAAGTTCCATTTTTAATTCCCGAAGAGATATCATCATTACACACTCTTATATTTTTTGATCGTTAAAGTCCACAAAAAAACCAAAACACTTTTACTTTCCTTCTTTCTTCTTTCAATTTTCTAAAGTTCTCAATTATTCCAGCCCAGGGTCTATACCAAAAACATCAATCAATCCCACAGTCAGTCTTTCCTTGCTTTTTTCTTTATGCTGGTTCTGCTTTAACTTTCTAAGATTCTTACTTTGTTTCAATATTTCTTTAATGTTATATCCACACAAGTTCATTCAGAAACAGGATGCTTTCCCTTTTTGTCAAAAGGTGGCACTGTCCGTTACACAAAGTCTTCACCTTTTCCCCCTATTTTTTAATTTAGGGTTTTTCAAACCTCAATATTCTAGCACAGTCCAATTTGTAATCTTTATTATTATTATTTTTTGACAATCTTAAGTCCAGCTTTATTTTATGCCTGTTTATTCTCAAAATATTTTAGTCCAATTTAATTAAATCTTTAGTTCCAGTTTCTTCCTTTCCCAGTTCGAAGCCCCGCTTAGCTGTCAAAAATATTTTCTTTTCTTTTTTCCTTTCTCTTTGTAATTTTGCTGCTCACTTTTCTTTTCTTAAAAATTCCATGTTACCTTAATCCCGGGGTACTTTTGTTTAGTTGTATTGCCCAGTTGTCCCGGATCAGATGTTATCCACCTCTTTTTTCCATCCTGCACAAATCTTAATCCAGCTGAATCCTCCTCTTTGGGGTGGCCATTTTAAACCACCGCTGCAGTCGTCTTCGGTGGGAAAAAGACCAAGATCGGGGGGGAGATGCGGCTCCCCTCAACCTGGCTTGCAGCTTCCCCTTACTCCGTCGCCCCTCCAAGGCAGCTTCAGCCCCTAATCATAATGATCGGGGCTCTCCAACAAAAGAGCACGGACCATAGCCACAGAGAGTCATGATCTACGGTCAGCGAGGAGGCTCCGCCTTCTTCCAATTGATGCACACTTGAATGAGACACAGTAGGAAGAAAATGATTCAGCTATAACCTCTATGGATCAGTGATCTTAGCTGTTCATGTTAATAAGCATGAATACTATTTTTTTTATTACTTTAAGTGAAAAATAATACATGTGTTAATATGTGGACAAATTACTAGTCTATATATAATTTACTTTGCATTTTAAGATTTACAATACAATCTTCATCAATAGTAAATTATGTATAAAAATTAGTCAAACCATTTCTTATATGTAGCTGATCACTTCTACAAATTCCCCATCCCAAATCCCTATTGGCTCCTGTTGAGTTGTTTTTCCTCTTTCTAAAGTATGAGAACTAACAATGCAGCTGTACATCCCTACAAAGAAGTAAATTCCACTGAATTTAATAAGAAAGTGATAATAGGATTACAGATTCAGTGGATTTAGCAGTGAAGCTTTGAAAAGAGATCTGAATCAAGGTCCAGAACTAGCAATTATCCTGGATTGTCGTCCGTGACTAGTTTTAGACATAATGGCTCTCATTTGCACTACAGAATAAATTAGTAGAGACATTTGAAGTAAGTTCATTAGGCCTTTCCTCTGAGGAGTACCGACATCATTTACTCATGCAAATAAATTTTTTTCATAAGTTATTTTGTTTCTCTTGCTGGTTTGCATAAGCAAACAGACAAATATATGCTAGGGACTAATGTAAATTATTAGAGAAGGAAAGTAAAAATCAGGAAAATGAAATATATATGTGTGTGTGTGTGTGTGTGTGTATACACACACACAATACATATATACATACATACATACGCACAAACATACCAGTTTGGCCCAGTTCTATAGAACCAGTAGCTCTGAAGAGCAGCAGACACCGAACCGGTTTGTTCAGTTTAGCCCAGCCGCCTGCCTGGGCCTTGGCTGTCCTTTATTTCCTGCTTTTTCAACCTCAGCTGCTTTGCACAGCACAGAAAGAAGAGGAGTTTGTCAGCTGTCTGGGCGGAACAGCTGAGGTTTTTTGGAAATGCGCAGCACAGAAAGAAGAGGAGTTTGTCAGCTGTCTGGGCGGAACAGCTGAGTTTTTTTGGAAATGCGCAGCACAGAAAGAAGAGGAGTTTGTCAGCTGTCTGGGCGGAACAGCTGAGGTTTTTTGGAAATGCACTTTCACCAGGGGTGGGATTCTACCTGCTGGAGAACCAGCAAATTGTGCCATTAGCTGGCCCCGCCCCACCCTGCCCACTCACTCCTTACCTGGCATGCGCACCATCAAACTTGCCTGCTAAGTTGCTTTTTTTCCCTTTTTTCCCCCTGACCATCAGCTGTTCTGCTGTGCCTTTACTTTGGGTAAAGTTGCTCTTTTTATATAAAAAAAATTCAATATTTACATACATAGTGTGTTGTGAGTTAATTTTGTGATTTTGCTTGCTAGCAAATTTTATGAGTTTGCTTGCAAGCAAAATTTATGTGACAGACTTAGGTAGCCAATTGCAGAAAGATAGATCTCTGAATGAATCTGTGATTCTGTGAGCAACTTAATCTGCCTGCTTGCTTTGCCTGATTTTGCGTAAAAGTTGCTCTTTTTTTATAAAAAATTAAATATTTACACAAATATTTATAATATTTACATACAAGCCATGCCCAGCCAGTCACATGACCACCAAGCCATGCCCAATCAGCAAGCCATGCCCAGCCAGTCACATTACCACAAAACCACACCCACAAATTAGACCACACCCATAGAACCGGTTGTTAAGAAATTTGAATCCCACCCCTGTATATAGATCGATGTGTGTGTGTGTTTGTGTGTGTGTGAGTGTACACTTACATACACATTCACATTTATTCTCCCATTTCACATGAGAATTCAGCCTCAGAATTAAGTAGTTTTACCTCTTAAATCCTTTAGTCCCTGTGTGTATAAATGGGATAAAAAAAACTGTATATACAAAATATATATGAAAACAGACATTTGGGGATGGGGGAAAGATAAAATAATAGCAACTATTGTAGCTGAATTGTTGAAATTAGTTAACGTATGGGTCCATTCTTGGGTCTGATTAGGTAGGATGCTAGTAGTCACAGCTGGCCCACACAGGGGAAGAAATGTGGCAGTGATCCTCCCATATGTTATATTTATTTTATTTATTTCCCATCTTCATTATTTTTACAAATAATTCAAGGTGGTGAAAATATCCAATATACCTTCCATGTCCTATTTTCCCCACAACAACAACCCTGTGATCTCAGTTGACTAAGCAAGAGTGACTGGCCTAAAATCACCCAGCTGGCTTTCACGGCTAAGATAGGACTAAAACTCACTATCATCCAGTTTCTAGCTTGATGCCTTAACCCAGGGGTGTCAAATTCGCAGCCCAAGGGCTGGATGCTTTACGTGCTGGCCATCCCCACACCCGGTTTAACAAAGTGGGGAAAGTCATGATACATCATGTAATGACACCATGATGACACAAGTTTGACACTCCTGACTTAACCACTAGACCAAACTGGATACATTTTCATTCCATCCTCTAAGGCAAGTTAGACAGAGAATTTAACATCTTATCTGTTGTAGGAGTACATATCCCAAAGATTTTGTAACTCTCCTTGACTAATCATGTAAACTTATTTTTCTAGTAATAAAGGAATATCTCAGTATACTGGACTCAAGAAAATTCCTGGAAAATCTCCTTTTGAGACCAATTGAATTACATCTTAATAAAGGCCGTGCTGTTTTATATCAGTAAAAGAAAGTAGCAGCATAAAATTTAACTCAAAATGAGAAAAAGATCAACCGCACATAAGGAAATAGCTATAATCTGCTTTCTCCTTTGCTGACTATAGCAACTTTCTCAAAAACATTCAAGCAGAATGATGTTTTTTTCTACCTACTTGATCTGTAACAGTTTTTGTCAAATTCTTCTTATGGAACTGGATAAGTCACTTAAGAGTATTCTCTATAAAGTAGAGCAGCTGGTTACCTTATTAGCAATGTAATGGAAATTTAGATGTGATAGTTTATCTTTAAAAGTCATGTGACTATGCTGCTTGGCCTTTAGTTAAGCAAATCATTAAGTGAGTACCACATATGACCTCAACTTCCTGCTGATTTCCCCATTGAATTTGCTTGTGGGAAGCTTACAGGGAAGATTATACATTGTGATCATGAGAGCATGAAACATTATGATCGTCAGAAATTGAGGTTGGTTGCTGAATGTATAATCTCAATCGTGTGACCTAGGGGGCACTGTAAAAGCCAGATTTAAGTATCACTCATTCATTGAAGTTGATGCTATGACCTGTGGCTTCCATGTGTTGGACTAGTGATTACTAGAACCAAACGCCTGGCAGACAAGACACACATTAAGACTGAACTATGCACCCTGACTAAAATATTGACAGCCAACGGCTTCCACAAAAGCAAAATCACCAACTTGATCCACAAAAACACACTGAGACATAATAGAGACCCAGAAGATGAACAGACCCATGGAACAGCTGTCCTGCCCTACATAAGAGGCACTACAGACAAAATTAGTAAGATACTATACAGACACCACATCAAGACTGCCTTCAAAACAGACAGAAAAATAGCAGCCATCCTCAGAAACCCCAAAGACAAAATTGACCTGGAAAACCAAGGCATATACGAAGTCCCCTGTGCATCATGCCCGGCCACATACATTGGACAGACCAATAGAAGAATAAGCACCCGCCTGGATGAACACAAAAATGCAGTCAAAAAGCTGGAACACACTTCCTCACTAGTCCAACACATGGAAGCCACAGGTCATAGCATCAACTTCAATGGCACCAAAACCCTAGCCACTATAGAAAACCCTAGCCACAGAATCATCAGAGAAGCCATAGAGATTGAAAAAAGACCAGAAAGCATGAATAGAAGAGATGATTCCACCAGGCTGTCAATCATTTGGAAGCCTGCACTCACAAACAAAAAATCTCCACACCACAAGCCAGGCAAACACCTGGGCACAAACAGATCCCCCTGATACCTCCAGCTCAAACACATCCCAACCAGGCACCCAGATGAAACCCAGCTTCCTAACTAATGATAGCCGTCCATTTACCCGAAGCCAAGCTGCACTAAAGGCCTCCAATAAAGTAACACAATGCTGCCAGCCAATCAAGATATAAAAAGAGCCAAAAAACAGACAGAAGATATTAGAGACACCAATCAAGCAGAACACAGCAAACTCCGAGACCAATAAACACAGACCAAGACTCCCAACCAATCAGGATGAAGAAAAAACCATTCTGGCACAGCAATAGGCTGCCCCAAATTTAAATCTGAAACCACTGTAAAAGTCTGACTCACAGACGGACACAATACAGAAGCCTGATGATGGCAGATGAGATTCTGCTGAAACGTTGCTACAACTTTAAAAGCACCACTACTATGACGTGGGAAAATACCCGAACAAAGCTGAAGGCTATATATATATATATATATATATATATATATATATATATATATATATATATATATATATTATATATATATATATATATATATATATATATATATATATATATATATATATATATATATATATATTCATTCTTAAGTTTTCGCGGGTACTTACATGTATGGTATTCAGCTTTGTTTGGGTATTTTCCCACGTCATTATACTTGTGCTTTTAAAAACACAATTATAATGATGTTATATATGTATATGTATATGTATATGTATATGTATATATATATCCTTCAATGAAAATTGGCCTTTACTATATTGACTGGACCACAAGAATATACAATAAAAATAAATAAATCAAGTATTTGGGAGTTATTTAAATATTTCAATTATTGGGTTTTCACATTGAAAAGAGTGATTGTTCTGTGTCCATAAAGTAACTTGAAGTACAAAATATTTTAGGGGCATTTTGGACTTCATGAGATCACTCCAAATGTAGTTCAAGAGGGATTTGATTGCAAAGACTGATGGGTTTGATCATGTTTTTAATTCATACACATGATCTAACTAAAAAAGATTCTGGTAATATGACTGAGCCAAATACAAAGGAACATGAATTGCAATCTAATTATTCAAATAATTTAAGTAACAGGAAATTCTAATATATACAGTGCATAAAACCAGCATTTTTAGGAATTTATAACATTCCTAAAGACCCAAGCAATGTAGAAATTATCAGAGCAAAGAAATAGGAATTATCAGGAAATATTCAGGACTGCACAGGTTGTGGTTGTGCAAGCCATTAATTAACTAATTAGGCATGTTAAAGAATAACAATAAGACATTTTTAAAAAGTGTCTTATTGTTATTTCTTTTAAATAGGAACTTCCAAATCTTGCACCACCAGTAATGTCCAACTTTGCTGAAAAGGTTAAAGAAACAGGAAGAAGAAAGCAAGTAGTGTGATTTTAAAAAAAACAAAGCAAGATCAATTTTATTCAATTCAATTTCAGGCAGTGGGAACATATCTATCTGGAAATATTAGGAATTTTAAAAAATGAAATGGAAGAGCGGACTGCTTTATTCAAAACTAGAGAGGAGTAATATACCTAGACATCATTGGCATTAAATGATAATAGAATTAAAAAGAAGAAATCACTGAAGCCAAAGCAGTGTCCAAAGCAGGCTGGCTGAACCTTGAAAAATACCTCAAATGAATAAAAGTACTGAGAGCAAACAGCCTTCCACATAATTAAAAAAGTGTAATGGAAAATATAGAACTGAAATCAATAAAAAGCTAATGAGCTAAAAGAAAACAGTAGAATTTGAGAACCAACAGTGTCAGATGCTGCAGGCAAGTCTAGTAATGCCAGTATGGACAACTGATGTTTCCCTTAGTTAACATAAATCATTGATAATTCACACCAGTTATCAAACCAATTATCAAAGGCAGGAGCTAAAAATCAAGTATAGCTTGGGAAGAAAAAAATAAAGTCTCTTGTCATGTTTTGACAAGATCAGATTCAGTCAGATGAAATCAATCAAGAAGAAAAAAGAACAAATTCAATAACAGAGAATTAGCTAATGGCCATGGAATGGATTGGTCCTGGCAAACATATTTTATTATTATTTTGTTTGTTTGTTTATTTGTTTGTTTGTTTCTAACAATTTATATGGCCACCCATATCACCAATGCAATTTGGGGTGAGATTGGGCTAACAATAATTAAAACAAAACTGAAATATACAAAAATGAACATTCCCAACCCGCTAAAACAAAGTGGCTTCTGAAAACACCATTCAGCTATAACATGGGCACAATTACTCTACAAGCTTTGCACAATAACCAGGTCTTTAAGACCTACCAAAACCCTTACTCATTAACAGCTTAAGGAAAATGGAGAGCCAGCATAATACTATGTCCCAACTCTTAAATTCCCTAGCTGGTTCAGAAGATACCGTACCTAAAAGTATCAAACATTACTGAAAAATAAGAGTGCAAGGTTATAATTCTCTCCCTCTCCCTCTCACACACACCAAATAATAAAATATGCTGTAATGCATGGTCACTGAAATGAATAGTTATGGATTTTGCATTTTAGCAGTATCTAAACTAAATACTATGCCTTATGCTTATAGATTTTTAAACAACTCTTCATATTTTCATTTATATAGTTTACATTGAACAAGATGAATGAATATTGAAATTGCTGACTTATGCACGTGGACTATTTTCTACCAGACACATAAATCATATTATCTGGAAAAGAAAAAGAATTGAAATGGAATTGTGGCTGAATCATTCCCAATACATTTTAAAAATTGTTGGTGCAATAAAAATAATTTTAAATGTAATTCAGGTTACAGTTAACTCCAGTGGTTAAAAGTAAACAGAATAAAGATAGGTAGGTAATAGATTAAATAATCCATGAAAACTCTATTTGTGTTCAACTTGACTTCAACTCTTCATATCCTGCATGCATTTTAATATCCTCAATACGATTTAACCCGAAACAAGTATGTAATAGATTGCTGACTGAAAACTTCAGAAAGCATTCTAAAATGTCATATTCACATTTTCTTTAAAGGATTCCTATTAATTGGAGACCAGTCAACATGCTAGTGCAGTTTCTATTAATAAATATCAAACATGAAATATTAGAGAAAGTAAGCCCTCCTTTGGAAAAATAATCATAAAACTATACTTGGAATGGCCGTGTGTGTATTCTCAGATGCCACCATTAACTAACATTCAAAATGGTCTACAACTTCGCATTCAGTGGGAATAAAACCAACACTTCCCAATAATTCCACTCTAATAGTGAGGCTCTCATTCTTTCCAGTCCCAATGATGTTTCAATGATATTTCTTAATAAAATACATACCAGATTAAAAATACATGTGTGTATAACCAACAGTGTTCTAAATGTTTACATCAGACACTTAGTAGAGAAATCCAACGCCTTTATGGTTAATAATATAAAACAAGAAATTATCCTTCCTTTTGTTTTCCTGAGCAGCATGGTTGATGAATTTTGAAAGAGACCTTGTAGCTTGTAGAATATTCTGGCAGGTTTTTTTTTTTAATGTAAAGTTTTTTAAACATACATCGATATCATTTCGTGGACAATGTAGGGTCTGAGTATCATTCATTTTGATACAAAAGTAATATTAATAGAAGTGAAAGTTACCACATTAATCAGACTTACATAATCTAGTGTTATTATACATATCAATGTTAGCACATAATCCTTCATTTTTCAATTATTCAATATTCGCTACATCCTTCTAATACTGTGTCTCTCAAAAAAATAAGGCTGGGCCTTATTTTTTTAGAACCCTGAAAAAAATGGCTAGGCTGTCTTTTTGAGGGGTGCCTTAATTTTCCCCCCTGCGTGCACCCCTGTCTCTGCACTAGTCACCATAAAGTAGATAAGTATAGAAGAGTAAATAATACAGCAGACTTCCAGGTGTTGTTATTCTTATCAAAGTTTTCCCAGGCTGCTATCCTCCTGTCAGTAAAGTTTATCTATCCAGTTTTCTATACTCTATAGCATTTAGGGTGCAATTTATCTCTGTCACTCTTTGATCATCACTTAAAGATATTCCAAAGAGTCTCTTTTCCTGGATTAATTTTCTTTTAGGGAAATCCTTAGCAAAAGTTGAAAATCTACTCAGCCAGCTCCAATCACTATCCACTCTCACCACTCCAGCAGTTTCTTTGGGGGCTGTCCCAGCTTCATGGCAGCCATTTTGGCTGCCCTGTCTTCATCCTTGGCAAAGAGGGAAAGAAACCTGGGTCCAGCAGTAGAGCAGCCACTCCATGTGACCAGCAGGGTGCCCCTCCTTATGAATCACCCCTACAGGGTGATTTTAGCCCCTTGGAGTGCCCTCCGACGAAGAGGATTCAATATGGGGATGTGGAACCCCACTCTTCTGTGCAGATCATACAGCAACATCAGACTGAAAGTCCATTCTGGCAGTTTTGTATTGAGCCTTATTTCTAGAGTCTTCTTTTTCTCTTTTATAAGGAAAAAGCATGCTTCAAAACATGTGTGAGCAAGCAAGTAGCACTTATCACCAACCCTTAAACCAAATATATATTTTTAGATTATCGTATTGTAAGCACAATATGATCCCAGAAGAAAATACTACAGCTTTTAAGGAGTTTCTGACAAGTATTATATGAGTGCTTCTGTGTACTGCTAAGTACCTTTTTCCCTCTGAACCTGAAATGCTACAGAGATCTACTAAAAAATAATAAATATGTATTAAATAGAAAATATGTTTGGCTTTGTGCTTGGAAAAAAAATCACCTCATTCTAGGGTGATAGACAACTGGAAAAAAAGAGACATGCCCTCCTTTTTGCCTTTATATGCTTTGTCTGGCAGGCATAGCCTTAAAATCAAATATTGTCTGACTTTTTGAACATATTGGTGGTTTTTTTTTTTTTAGTTAGGGCTGCTTTCACAACAGCAGTCATTCAAACTTCTTTGTGTTGTGACCTTGTGTATCATCTTCTTTTTTCTTCTTTCTCTAATCTCTCAACAGATTTTATAATTAGAATTACATTATTTAATTTATCTCCTAATTTCAGCAATGGCATCAAACCATTCGATCCATTGCTATTCTTTGATGTTTTTGCAATTGTTTCCAAATATGGCATAAAGGTAGTTAGTATCTGTGTGCTGGTGGAAACAAAGTGCTTCTTGAATATAAATATTAAAATATAAAAAAATATAAAAAAAAAAAAAAAAAAATAAAAAATAAAAAAACAAAAAAAAAAAAAAAAATACATAAATAAAATATATATTAAAAGATTATAATAAAAAAATTTATTATTTTATTTTTATAAAAAAAACAACCAAAAAAGGGTGATTAGAATATATTAGAATAATTAGAATTTTTAACATTACAAATAAACCAAGGTCCTATATGAATTTGAAATGGTTTCTTCTTGTGCAAAAGTGCATTTGTATTCTTAAAAAACAAACAAACAAAACCGGATAAAACTTTGAGGATTGGACATTAGAGGGAACCAGAAGGAACTAAATCTTATAAATATTTTATTTTTTATCCCACTTTTATGACTTTTATAAATAATTCAAGATCGCAAACATACCTTATATTCCTTCCTCCTTCTATTAAATTAAATTAAAATTAAAATAAAGGAGAAGAACACTTAGATTTGATTTACTAATACAGAATGGAGTAAAATACTTCAACACTGGTTATATTGAGGAATATCTGTGAACAATGAACCCAGATGTTAATTTTAAGAATGCCATTATAGATGGATTATGTTTAAAATATCCTATGGAAGAGAAACAAATGTTACTGAACAAAACTGGAGCTGATTTGAATATGGATTTAAAAATAGCAGGAACAAGAATGATATGGAGAAAGATTGTACACTGAATATGCAAAGTTTCAAAAGGCTGAATTATTCCCTCATGAAAGAAAGAACTGTTGATGGAGGTCTCTAGCAGATTTAGCATGTTTCTCTGACACTTCAGGCCTCAAACTCTGCCCAATTCTTTGGAATCTGCAATTCAGGTGCTTCAGTTTGAGGATTAAACAACCCTAGAAGTCTATGAAAGTGACGTCCATGAATGTGATGTGTACAGAATAGTGAAAAGCACTAGGATTTTTGGAGGGGAAGTTAGGACTTTTTGTTAAGATGTTCCATGGGGAATTAACAAAGTGCATTTCTTTACTGCTTTCAAATATGTTACAAGCCTTAAATAAAAGAAAGTTAGTCGCTGAAAACAAATATCCAATTTACTCAAGTAAATTCCTGAACATTGGCATAAAGTCTGGTTATCCTCCATGTCTTTTTTTCTGGATTTCTGATATTTTCTCTATTGCATTTATTAATTAATTAATTTTATTTTAGAAAGTGTATATTGTCACCTACCCGCATATGGCGACTCAAGGTGGTTTACACCAACATAAAAACATATAAAAATAATAAAAGAAAATAATAATAAATAATAAAATAATACCCCCCCAAATCCTGGCAACAATGCATATTTATACCAGCCATTTAATGGGCTCCATCCTACTCTGGGTTCCCCATACCTGTTGGCAAAACCACATTTTCATGACCTTCTGAAAGAATGTTAGAGTGGGGGCCACTTTAATCTTTGGGGGAATGATGTTCCAGACAGAGGGAGCCACTATGGAGAAGGCCCTTCTTCTGGGTCCCACCAGACGTATTTCCTTAGGGGATGAAACCCACAACATTCCTTCCTGCTCTAGTGGGTCGGGTAGATGTGACTGGCAAGAGACGGTCCCTCAGATAACCTGGTCCCAAGCTATGAAGGGCTTTAAAGGTGACATTGTTCCTTTGATTAGTTTGCTGCCTTTCCATCATTCCATTTCCTGGGTTCCTGACCTTGCCTTGAATACACTGCACAAGACAGTAACACTAGTTAAACTGGGCTTCACTGCTACCAAGAGAAGGCAGACCTGCACTAACTGCAGTAAAAGAACAGACACAGTGATCCAAAAACAGTGAGTCATCTTGCAGCAGTGTCAATAGTCTGTCTAGACTATTTTTTCTTTCTTTCTTCTATTTCTGTTGAAACTAAAATCAATTGTCTCTTTTCCAGAAAACTGATGTACTCATGCAAAGAACAATAAAATTAGTCTATCATGTCTATCTAAAAAAAAAAATCTGTCTATCTATTTATCTATCTATTAACTAAATCTATGTCTGTATCTACCTATCTGTCCATTTCTGTTTCTATGTTCTACAGTTATGTATGTTTTTTTCTTTTTGTATAAGAAAAAACTTTTCTTCTGTATAATCTTTTATTACAATTTTTGGGAAAACATCTTGGAAATCAGCACAGACAATACAATTCCAACTGGGAATGCTCATTGAAGTCAACTATGTTAGGAGATGATCCCATGAATGAAGTAGTACCAAAAGTAAATAAATAGATTCTGCAATATGATTTTTGTCACTTTGATTTTTGATAAATGATGATGAATATATAACTAGAGCCAATCATATATCAAGCTTCACAAATTTTATAAATTAAATTTCATAACTGACTTAATCTATCTGAACCATAGAAGGTGGTTTTCACCGTTTTCTGTAATCCCTGGCTCTATTTTAGCTGTGTATTGTACACTCTTATTTTTCTAACCCTTTGATGGCGAACCTATGGCATGCATGTCGGAAGTGGCACGCAGAGCCATCTCTGTGGTCACGCGAGCTGTCACCCAGTTCAGTTTCACTGCACATGCACGTGCGCCTCCCGCCAGCCGGCTGATTTTCTGGTATCTGCCACACATGCATGGAGGTTGGGGAGCAAGTGCGAGATGCGTGTGCATTTGCAGGGGGGTGGGAGAGCATGGGTGGGGGTCACGCATGCATGCACAGGGGGTAGAGGGAGTGGGGGGGGGTTGTGTGCACATTGCATTATGGGCGCAGGCACGCATGCACACACACACGCACACATGCACGCACTTTTGGCACATGATGACAAAAAGATTAACCATCACTGTTCTAATCTATTATTTATAATGGATCTCACTTTCCAAATGCCTGCACTTAATTTAATCACAAATGTTATTTTCATAGATAGGTACAGGAAATTTTGTTTTTACCTCTCAATATTTTATTACATTTCTGACCTTGCTCTCATTTTCTGAATTCTGCCAAAAATCTTCACTAATCCTTCAAATAAAGGAGTGAGAAAAATAAGAAAAATGTTATATTATAGTATTAGCAATTAAATCAGGCAGACTTAGCCTATCCAGAGTTTTTGTAAATTAAAATTTCTTTCATTAGCTATTTTAAAATGTAAATAGAAATCAGTGATTGACATTACTTGAATCAGGTCCAACAGCTGCTAATTTCAACTGAAAAAGAATTAACAATTTTCTCAGTATGGGCCATCAAGAAATGAAACTGGTATAGAGAACCAGATTGCTCCAAAACCTGTTTCTTTTTTTAAAAAAAATCAATGTTTAACAATTTTATTTTGTTGCTAGATTTCAATTTTCTCACTAGAGAGAATATAAATTTGTACAGCTCCATTAATGGGCAAAAATTAGGCTGCCTGTATTTATTTGGGGAAAAAAACCCAATAAATGTTTGCTATAAGCATTACTCACTTGCAAAACTCTTTCACAAACTCCCTAGAAACTTTGTCAGTCTAGCATGAACAAACACATACCAATTGCCTGTGGTTCAGTTTAATAGCGCTGAAATATTAGTATGAGGACCACATTCATTTTTTTTGATGCAGTAAATTAAAAATGTAATTCAGAGAGACATCTAAAATATAATGAATTAAATTTCATAGTACTTATTTTGTTCTCATTGCACATGAGGCTAAACTGCATTTTTGCATCCAAATCCTAAGTATAGAGATAAACTTCCAAGCAGCAGTTCCTAAAGGCACTTTGTGCCCAGTCATGTAACATTACAGTATATGTATTGAATATAAATTATTGCAAGCCTTTCCAATAAATATTAAAGAGAAAGGGCTAAAAGAGGAAGGTTATGTAATTTGCAGTTACACAACCTCAAACTTTAGTTTTATGATGACTGCACTCATTTATTTCACTCATTCTACACTATAAGCATACAACAAAAACTCCCTGCAATACCACACCCTCACATAAGTACAATGCACTTCCAAATCAGCTTGTATGATCACTAAATTCATTTTACATGAATTTAATCTACTTATATTATTTACATAAAACATTCAAGTTCACAAACATGGTATTTGAAAAATTAGCCATTCTCCCCAAACTTTGAGACATTTCTATATTTTCCATGCATGTTTACATACATATTAATGATATATTATAAACAAAGTGTTGGTCCCTGAGTGGTCAACAATATTCTCACTGTATCTGTCAGAAACTCTTCAATGGATCCATAACTTTTCCTGGACTTTCTTAATAGCTATTTGGGCTCAGAAAAATACTTATTTGAATTCATTAGTCATTAGGTAGACAATGCTAGTCTGCAACCATGTGTCATCACATCTTTTTGCCTCCTGTTTTTGTATGTGTATATTCCTGATCTCATTTGGCTATAGGGCAAGCCCAAGAAAAGGCATGGCTCCTTTCAGAAGCTGACAACATATATGTAGAGGTTGTTCATGTTGGTTCTGATGCTTCTTTTTCTACTTCAGATAGAAATTCTGTATACCTACTTATTAGAGACTGAATGTGAAATCAGTCATAAATGTAGATCTGCAGTCCCTACTCTTTCAATCTCCTTTCTAATTTACACCAAGGGTCGTCAAACTTTTGGACCTCAGGGATCACCAAACTCATAATTTTAAATCCCAGGGACTACTAACCTGTTCTTTTTTTTCTCCCAAAGTTTTTATTTTTTACAACAAACCTACAAACAAAACATAAAAACATAAAGCCCTCTTCCAATTATATACATACCACTGTATTTTGGTTACAATCTTTTGTGCTATCCTTTTTTACCATTACTCACAAGTTATATAAATTCTCACCTTACCGGTCTAGCTTGTGCTTATATAATATCAATTATTAAACATTCATTTGACTATATTTCCATCATTTTGTACGAGATATTCTAATTTTCATTATGATTTAATCTTATACATTCATCCAATGGTTATATATTTTATATTGTATTCTTTATCAGTCTATTAACTTTTATTGTAAGGCTTACTAATCTATTTCTTTACCATGTCTTTTTATCTAACCATTGATAAATTAAATCCCATATCATATAAAATTGTTTATCCTCTTGTTCTCTAATTTCAAATGTCAGTTTACTCATTTCGGCACAGTCCATGATTTTCTTAATAATTTCCTCCTGCATAGGTATTTTTTCATTTTTCCAATTCTTATCTAATACAATTCTAGCCACTGTTAAAACATTTACAATCAAATATTTCAATTCTTTACAATATATTTCTGGTATAATTCCCAATAAAAATATCTCAGGTTTAAAGTCTATGTGTTGTTTTGTCATTTTTTCCAACCATGTGTGGATTATAATCCAATATCTTTTTGCATCTGAGCATGCCCACCACATGTGGTAATATGAACCAGGTATCTGATTACATTTCCACCATTTATCCGATTTATTCTTGAACATTCTCACAATTCTCGCCGAGGGTAAGTGCCACATGTAAAACATCTTATACAAATTTTCTTTATATGCAGTTGACATTGTCATTTTATAATTTTGAGACCACAATTTTTGCCATTTATCTAAATCAATCCAATATCCATTTTTTTTTGCAATTTATCTAAATCAATCCAATATCCAAAAATTTTCCCCCACACAATCATTGTTTCTTTTACTTGTTCTTCCTCTAATTTAAACTCTAGCAAATGTCCATAAAGTTTTTTTTATTACTTTATCATCAGTACCTGTCAAAATTTTATCTAAATCAGTCTACTTATCATAGATACCTTCTGTTTTAATATCTATATCAAATCTAGATTGTATTTGCAAATATGAAAACCAATTCATTTTTACACCTTGTTCATCCAACGCTTCCATAGATTTAAGTTCACCCTTTTCATTCAATATCTCACCATATCTAACTGTTTGTTACTTTTTATATATTATTGGACAGGAAAAAGCTTCAATAGTAGATAACCATAGCGGAATTTTTAAATAATATTGCTTTTTTATCTTCTTCCAGTTTAGAAACAATGCTTCTCGAATATAATGTCTTCTAAAATACCCCTGTGTTTTAGTTCCCTTATACCAGAGGAAGGCATGCCACCCTAACAGCAGGTCATTCAAAAATTCAAAAGTCTAGTATTCCTTAATGTTATCCACTCCTTTACCCTCATCAGACTTGTTGCTTGGTAGTATAATTCCCAACTGGGCAAAGCAAATCCTCCTCTTATTCTTGCATCTTGTAACAATTTAAGTTTTATTCTCGCTTTCTTCCCCTGCCAAATGTATTTCAGCACTATTTTGTTTAAATCTTCAAAAATTATTTCCCTAATCTGATTGGAATTGTCTGGAATAAGTATAAGATTCTGGGAAATACATTCATCTTAAATGTAGATATTCTCCCAATCAGTGATAATTGTAATTTTTCCCATTTTATCAAATCTGTCGCAATCTGTTGTTTAAGTTTGAGATAATTGCCCTCCTTAAGCGTGCTACATCTTTGTGTTATATGTATCTCTAAATACTTAACCTTGTTTGTGACCTGGATCCCCAAAACTTCCTCCAATTCTTTCTTTCGTCTTACTAACATGTTCTTTGTTAAAATCTTTGTTTTATCTTTATTTATTTTCAAACCTGCTACTTTCCCATACTCTTCTATCTTTTCTATCAGTTTAGGTGCAGACTCCAATGGATCCCCTAATATAAATACCAGGTCATCTGCAAAAGCTTGTAATTTATACTCTTCTTTTTTTAATTTTCATTCCTTTTATTTCTTTTTCTTCTCTAATGTTCCTATTCAGCACTTCCAGTGTTAACACAAACAACAGAGGTGACAGTGGAAAGCCTTGTCTAGTCCCTTTTCTTATATCTATAAAGTCTGTTAACTCTCCATTTATCATAACCTTTGCAGTTTGTCGATGGCTTGAGTAATTTTTTTTACCAAAGCCCATTTGGTCCAATTGTAACAGCATAAGTGCCAATTCACATTATCAAAGGCTTTTTGTGCATCTATAAACATCAGACCCATTTATTTTTCAAGATGTGCCTCATAGTATTCCAGTGTATCTAAAATTATTCTCATATTATCTTTAATCTGTCTCTGTCAGAAATCCATTTTGATCAGGATGAATAAAATTGTTTAAGTATCTTTTCAGTCTTTCTGCCAGAATTGAAGCAAAAATTTTATAATCTGAATTTAATAGTGATATAGGTCTGTAATTTTTAACTTGCTGTGGGTCTGTGTCCTCCTTCGGTACCAGTGTTATATATGCTTCTGACCCTGTTTCAAGTATTCTCTTCTTTGTCATAACTTCATTCATAATTTCTAATAAGTGAAGATTCAATGTTTCCTGGAAGGTCTTATAAAATTCCACTGGCAAACCATCTGGACCTGGTGCTTTCCCAATGTTTTGCTTTTTGTAAAGCTTCTGTTAATTCCATCATTGTTATATTACTTTCTAACATTGTTTCAATAACTTTGGGTATCTGGGGCAAATTTGCTTCCTGTAAGTATTGTTGAATTATTTCTTCCTGAACATTCTCTTGATGGTACAGTTTTCCATAATAATCTTGAATAATTTTTTTCTTCTCTGCATTTCCATAGCATACATGTCCTTGTTCATTTATCAATTGATTTATTCTTCTTGAGTCTCTTTCCTTTCTCAATTTATATGCTAGCCATCTGATTGGTTTATTTGCATCTTCAAAATAGTTCCGCTTAGCATTTCTAATTTTTTGTGCTATTTCTTCTTTTTCTATTAGCCCCATTTTATGCTTAGTTATGTCCATTTTAATTTTAATGTCCTTTTTTTGTGGAAATTTCTGTAGTTCTTTTTCCAAATTCTTGTAGTCATTTTCCAATATTTTAAAGATTTTTTTCTGTTTTATATTTCTTTTCCTTGTATAGTCCATTATCAAACCTCTTGTATAAGTCTTCATCGTGTCCCAGAGGTTCTGTAATGATGTATCCTCTTTGTATTTTCTTTAAAGAAAAAAGTCAATTCTCTCTCAATTTTCTGTTTAAAGTTTTTTCCTTTAATATAGTATTATTTAAAGTCCATCTAGATCTCCTTTTTTGTCCTTTCCATACAAGTGTTATTGGATTGTGATCTGCCCAGGTACTTGCTTCTATTTCAATGTCTTGTATGTTAGAAAGCAATTCTGTTGACATCCATATCATATCTATTCTAGACCATGATGCATGTCTATTTGAATAAAAGGTATATTGTTTATTTTCTGCATTTCTCTCTCTCCATGCATCTTTTAAGTTTATCTCATCTACCATTCAAAAGAAGGATTTTGGCAATGTCTTTCTAGTTTTCTTTGCTGGTTTTTGTGTTTTATAATCCAATTTGTCATTTATTATTCCATTAAAATCTCCCATCAGACAGATATTAGCATAGTCCAGTTCAATTATTTTCTTATGTAATTTCCTGTAAAAATCTTCTTGATTATCATTTGGAGCATAAATTGCTATTAAAAGTGTCTTTAGATTATTGTCCATTATCTCCACCATAAAAATCCTTCCATCATCATCTGTATATATTTGTTCTGCAGGGATTGTATCTCTAATGTATAACACCACTCCTCTCTTTTTACAATGTATTAACGCTGTAAATAATTTCCCTAATTTTTGTTGTTTCAATATATAATCATGTTGTTTTTTAATATGTACTTCTTGTAGGCAGATTATATCAAATTTTAATTTCTCTAACTTATGAAATACTTTTCTTCTTTTAATAGCTGAATTAAGCCCATTTATATTAATTGTAATCATTTTTTTCTCATCCATTTTAGACTTTGTAAGAAGGATTTGTTGCTCTAATAGATCTTGGTTCTCGTTGCTCTCTGGGTACACCACCTACAGCTCTTTCCTCTTTTTCAATTACTGCTGTACATTCTTCTTGAAATTCAATTAACAACTCTTCTTTTCTTGTATCTTCTTCCCTTCCTCTAAAATATTCCAGATAGAATAACTCCGCTTTTTCAACTATATCAATTCTGTGTCTTTGTTCCTGCCAGGTAAACATGAGACCTTTGGGTATCAGCCATCTGTAATTTATTCTTCTCTTAAGTTACTCTTTGGTCAAAAATAAATATTCTCTTCTTATCTCTCTCACTCTTCTTGGTACCTGTTTCAGTACCACTATTTCTTTATCTTTGTACTTTAGTGTTTTTTCTCCTGCCTCCTGCAGTATTTGTGATTTTATTATTTTCTTAGTAAATCTGATATGAACTTCTCTTGGCAGTTTATTTCTCATCGCATATCTTGTATAAACACGAAAAACCTCTGCCAATCCATCCATCATCTTCTCTTTAGTTACCTCTAATGCTTCTGCCAGGATTGCTGTCATCATTTCAGCAAGGTTTTCACCCTTTTCTTCTTTATATTTTGAATCTAAGATAGAATTCTGATCTATCAATTTCCCATCCCAATGATTGCAGAGATCTGCCCTTATCTCTTTCCACTTCACTCAATTAGTTATCCATATCTCCAATCTTCTTATCTCTTTGTACATCTTGTTCTTCAATTTTCTTAATCCTGTCCTCATATTGCATCATCATCTGTTGAATATTTTCTATTTTTTCATCGATCTTTTCCATTCTTTGCTCAATATTCTCTGTTCTCTTTTCAATATTATCTGTTTTTACTTGTATCTTTTCAATTCCTTGCATAATCATCTGCAGTGTCACTTCTTTCTCCTTCTCTTGTTGTAACATCACCTGTATTAATCGTTGTCCTCCAGATGGTGAGAAAGAAGAAGTTGGGATTGAAGAAGCTGAGGCTGGTATTTTTCTGCTTATCTTAAAGTACAATAGAAAAATTGAAAAGAAAAAGCAAGAGCAGCCAATTGCCACTTCAGTAAAAATAATAATAATAATAATTAAATAAAAGATAAAAATAAAAATAAAAAAGTGAAGGGAAAAATCTTCAGGCACTTGAATACCTTAATCCAATTGGTTCCAATTATGTAGGAAAAAAGGAAAAAAAGAAAAAAATATAAAATGGAAAAAGGATGAAAAAAATAAAAAAAATAAGAAAAGATTTAAAAAGACAGAAATCTGTATATTCCCCTTGCCAAAGAAGTAAAACAAAGGGGGGGGGGGGGGTAGTCTTATTCTTGCATCAAAGGACTCAAGTCCAAATATAAAAATCCAACTGGGGGGGAATAGAAAAAAAAGGAAAGAGAAAATGCAATTCTGTCAACAAGCAAAACACTGCCACTATATGTTCAAGGCTCTTTACTAAATCAAAAAACAAAATTTCCAGTTCTCTTTTCAAGGTCACTTCAATCTTCTTTCTTCAATTTCAAATCCAGACTCCAGCTATCAGTAGTTCCACAGAAGAGCACCTGCATAAACAATCTACATGCTCTTCCCACTATCTTTTCAATGAAAAGCACAGAGTCCTTGAATGTAACAGCAAATGTATCAACAAGAAAGAAAGAAAGGAAAACAATGTATCCAAGCCTCCAGGTGGCAGCGCTACTTATTTCCCTTTCCTTTCCCTTCCCCTCTAATATTAAAATCAGGAATAAAAAAAAATAAAGAATCTAAAATTATTAAAAATAAAAAATCAAGAGAATAAAAAACTTTTCCAAAGAGTTATTTTAAAGGGAAAAAATTAAAATCAAAAAGGAAAGACCAGTCCAGTTTAAAAGTTAAAAAGTTTTAACAAAATCCAAAGTTCCAATAAAAAGAAAAGAAAAACCTTCAAGTTTAATTTGTGCTTAATCTTGCTGCTTGAGCACTTTTATCTTCACTTTTAAATTTAATTTTTAGTCTTTTAGGGTGTTCTCTCCAGAAAAAAATAAGTAGAAAATTATCTCACCAAACTGACACACTTTATTTCCAGCTTTCTTCCATTCCGGAGCTGTCCCAGCTTCAGCAGCTTTAATGGCTGCCTCTCCACCGCGGGGAAAAAAGGGCTTCTCCAGGATCTACCAGGGACTTTGTGATGTTCCTGGGATCGACAGGATGTGCCCTCCTCTGTCACTGTCTCTACGGGACAGTTTAGGTCCATTGGGACCGTCCTACAATGGAGATATCAGCAGCGATCTTAGACCTTAAATATCGCATGCTGTACCGCTGCGACGCAAGCTCCGCCCTCTCCTCCACTAACCGGTTCTGTGGGCATGGCCTAATTTGTGGGTGTGGCTTGGTGGTCATGTGACTGGCTGCTGGGCATAGCTTGTATGTAAATATTATAAATATTTATATAAATATTGAATTTTTTATAAAAAAAGAGCAATTTTTACCCAAAAATAGGCAAAGCAGGCAGGCAGATTGAGTTGCTCACAAAATTATTCAGTGATCTATCTATCTGCCATTGGCTAGCTCAGTCTTTCAAATTTGCTTGCCGTGAGCCTGCCCTGAATAATAGAACCTTCAGTCCTAAGGGAGGTTTGGCTGTGCTTAAAAGCAGAGCCGAAGATCTAAAGACTAGCTAGAAAACAAGAAATCCAACCATTTCCTGCTTCCTAGCTAATCTAAATCTCCCAGCACAGCAGAACAGCTGATGGACGGGGAGGGGGGAGATGAAAAAATAGCAACTTGGCAGGCAAGTTTGCCAGGTAAGGAGTGACTGGGCGGGGAGGGTTCCCGTGGGCCATGTGGGCGGTGCAGCCTTGTGTTCCCACACACCCTGGATTAATTGCTTTGGGGGGTGCTCTAGGGATGACATTTCTCTGCAGACCACCAAAATTTTCACACGGACCACCAGTGGGCCACGGACCCACTGGTTGGTAACCACTGATCTAGACTACTGGTCCTTCCAGAATCTGAGATTAGGACCTACCAATATAAGTTATCTAAGAATTAAACAAAGAAGTCTTCTTGGGCAACCTCTATGTCTAAAATCAGAACCATGCACTCCCATCTTACATTATCCATTTTGAATGTCTTTAACTCCATTTATACAACATGCTAAACTAAATCAAGTAGGGTACTGTGATTCGTGGTAAGCGAACCAAATCTGTTACAGGAGTTAAAAGCATTATTTTAGCCCTTACAAATTTAGTGACAGTTTAAACATTGGATGAATTAGGATGGGGAAAAGCTTTCAGTGACTTTGCTCTTGGTGGTGCTGACCTCAATTATACCATAGTGGATTATTTTTGTTTTGGAGGTTGTTGTTTGGAAAGCAAACATTAATAATAAAAAGGATGCCATTTTGGTATCTGTAAGTTCATCAAAAGTAGTCATTGTTCAATTGAAAGTTTTGGAAGATGGGATTTTTTTTTTCCCAGTACAGTTCCTAAGTGGGTTAAGCCTGCCATTTGAAAGTTTATAGCTTTCAACACAAGCTCTGTGTTGTGAAGAAAATATAAATATTGATGGAGCATTCTGTGTCAGAGGAATCTGACCTGAGTAATGATTAATGAAGCAGGTTTTAAAAGTATAACAGAAAGGATACTTATTTATAGTAATAAATAAAGCCTAGTATTTAGCTAGCTGAATTCTACCAGGAGAATCAAGCATTATGTGTTCTCTGTGTGTTTTTTAGGAAGAAAAGGAAGACACCTGAGATTTGCACTCTTAGATAAAGAGCAGGCAGAGCAACAAAGAGGGGTCACAAAGTAAATCTCTAATTCTCTATCTAAATCCCATTATCCTTTTTGTTGTTAGGTCATGGCTAAGGAGCTATATAGAAATTAAATTTTGAAGTTTACTGTCTGGGGAGGGGAAAGGGGGATTTCTCTCTCCCTCCCTCCCTCTCTCTCTCTCTCTCTCTCTCTCACACACACACACACACACACACAAACACAACACACACACACACACACACACACACACACACACACACACAGGGGGGAGGGAGAGAGACAGTGCAAGCATGAAGAGTATTGTCTGTGATTCTTTCACTATTGGTCTAAATGGGATTGAAGGATATGAAGATTAGATAGGGAGGCATGGCAAGGGGGGAGATGAAGTGGAAGGAGAGTAAATTTCAAAGGGGGAAGTCTGTCAATAAAGATCAAATAGAAAAATGAATAGGTGATAAATTACATGACTCTTGACTAACTCAACTTTCTTATGCATAATACTATAGAAATACTAGAGCTGCAACAATACGGTCATATACAAGTTTCCACATACTATTTAATATTTCAATATTTGGAACAATCAGAAGAAATAACAGCATAAACATATAGGTTATTACTTTAATTAAAAATAGAAGATCCACAATACAGCTTAAAGGAAGGTTGGGTTACTAATTTTGGGATTATCCAAATATAGGAGATAAATCAGCGAACCAGATGTAAATTTAACATCCAGTTCACCCGAACCAATCCAAACCAGTAGAATCCCACCCCTGGTTATATTCATATTCAAATGGGTTTTATTTCCAATTTTAATTATTATTAAGCATCTCTTACTTTGAATCTAATTCTTGACTATCTCTGAACATGCATGCACGTTGCTTTTGGACATTTTCCTTTCAATCAACAAGAAATTAATCCTAGCCAATTTATTTATGGCTAGTATAACTATTTGTGTAAATGTATGTATGTATGTATGTATTGGATATTTATATATGGCTGGATATTTGGATGGATGGATGGATATGGATATTTACTCTCCTTTCCCTTTAGTTTGCATTGTTAATTGTCTTAAAAATCAAATTCTTGGAAAATCAAAAACTAGTGATGTGGATATTGGAACAGAATGTATGATTTCTCTCCATGAGCTTAGACTGTTTTTCAGCACATATTCAAAATGGAACATGAATTACTATTTTCAGTTATTAGAGCTTGTCTGATGCCATAGCAATTGTGGATGTTTGGACTACATGAATTCTGACTGGCTACTTCATTGGTGATGTCTCAGCTTTTGTCTGTGAGTGTTGTCTTCCATGATTTCCATTATTCTATCTGATTCCCATTGTGAAGAAAACAGTCAAATCCTTTATCAATTTTGGCTTAAAGCTTGTGCACCTGGCTAAGTGGCTGCTTGCCCTGAATTTCTGACTGAGAAACTCCTTGTTGATTTCCCATCTCAATGCCCTATGACAGTCTGCTTGCTGATTCTACCACAGTTAAAATCATTTTTTTCCAGAGATTCATCCTCTTCATTCATGCCAAAATA
The DNA here is from genome assembly GCF_049901735.1 of Notechis scutatus. Taxonomy (NCBI): domain Eukaryota; kingdom Metazoa; phylum Chordata; class Lepidosauria; order Squamata; family Elapidae; genus Notechis; species Notechis scutatus. Next base: position 212,675,995 of record NC_142009.1, on the reverse strand, counting down.
TTCTTAGTCCCTTTGTTCATTTTCATTTCTTCCATTCTATTGTATTTCTACAAACTCAATTCAATTCTATGTAGTTATTTTTTTAATGTCTTTAGAATTTCAGCAATCTCCTTTCTATTTACACCAGGGGGCGCCAACCTTTTGAACCTCAGGCACCACCAAACTTGTAATTTTAAATCCCAGGGACCACTAACCAGTTCTGGGGGTGTGGCCTAATTTGTGGGTGTGGCTTGGTGGTCATATGACTGACTGGGCATGGCTTGTATGTAAATGTTATAAATATTTATATAAATATTGGATTTTTTTATTTAAAAAAAGAGAGCAACTTTTACCCAAAATCAGTCAAAGCAGGCAGGCAGATTGAGTTGCTCACAAAATCATTCAGTGATTTATCTATTTGCCATCAGCTAGCTCAGTCTGTCACATAAAATTTGCTTGCCGTGAGTCTGCACTGAATAATAGAAGCTTCAGTCCTAAGGAAGGTTTGGCTGAGCTGAAGATCTAAAGACTAGCTAGAAAGCAAGAAATTCAACCATTTCCTGCTTGCTAGCTAATCTAAATCTCCTGGCACAGCAGAACAGCTGATGGTCGGAAAAAGGAAAAATAGCAATTTAGCAAGCAAGTTTGCCGGGTAAGGGAGGGTTCCCACAGACCATGTGGGCGGCGCAGACTTGTGTTTCTGCATAGCCTGGATTAATTGCTTTGGGGGGGGTGCTCTAGGGGTGAGAATTCTCTGTGGCCCACCAAAATTTTCTCATGGCCCACTGGTTGGCGACCGCTGATTTACACCAAATGTAGCATTGTAGCTAATAAAAGTATTATTACTGAGACTACTAAATCTAGATCCATAGGACTGCATCTGGAAATATCTAAATATGATCCAGATTTCTCTAGTATAATCCAACACAATCCAATACAATCCACTTAGAAAAGGACAGGTAGGCAACTCTGCTCAGATCTTCTTGGCTCCCTTTCAGAAACACACAAAATGCCATGCCTATAGTTGTAAATATTTACTTAGGAATATACCATACATATATGATATACAGTATATATATAGTATATATTCAAAAACACGTGGAAGGGATTGTGGCAATAATTAGATAAAGGGGGCATGTACATTTTTGTTATTTTCTTGATTTCCTAGTCTTAGACTTTTCATTTCTCAGATAGATCTGTCTCCAATTATGAATTCATTTTCCATTAGGGTTTATTTTAATTATTGGTTTTATTATCTGAATTCTAATTTAGTCATAAATTATTTTGTTGAACAAATTAATTCCTTCTGCTGACAATACCATTGGATCATAATTAAAAGTAACAATTGACATTAAAACATAAAAGATGATGAAATAAAACTGTTTTGCATACTCTGAGAATACATGTTTTTATGTCAAACATTACTTAGTAAAATTCATATTCCAAAATTCTAAAATGTGGGGAACAATAGAAGTAGCAGAAGTTATAATGATGAAAACAAATGTAAGCAGGGAAACATTTTGATTTATTTTTTAGATATACTTCTTAATGTAATTTCAGTGAAGTCAATTATGAATCTATTCATTGGATTGAAGATCCAATTCTAAAGTGTTTATTACAGAATGAGCCATCAAAACTGATAGCAAGACAGAAACAATTTGAGGATGGAATCTGTAATGCCCACTCAATAAAATAAAAAAAGCATTGTAATTTTATTTTTTACAACACTGCTTATTAGAAACTTTTTCAGAATGTAAGCAACAATTTATAAGGCTATAAAACATTTTCCTGTTCACTTACAAAATGACTAGGTTTAATGTAATGTTTGGTGGAGAGGCAAACATCAAATGTCTGAAATCCTTCACATATAGTTCCTTCACACATATTTAAAACAATCCAACCCTCCCTTCATTTTACAAATTAAGATAATAGTGGAACTAGGGGAGAGGATTCTCCAATTTTTGTTGGAAAGATGCAAAATAACCAACAAAAGAGGAAGACTAATTTACAAGCTGCATCTGGAAAAACTACAGCAAAAACTACTGCAAAGAACAAAAAGCATAGCTCTTGCATAAAATCTATTATTTAAAATAGAGTAGCTTACTGGGGAAAGTATATTTCAGTCAATATTTTCCATAGTAAATTTCCCACAATGCATTATATGGGTTTTATACCATAAGGCAAATTACACCAACTTTTTCTAGATAGAAGCCACAATTCCATTTCCTACATTATCTTCTCTTATAACTTATCCACTGTCTGGTTGTTCTGCTGCCAGACAAGTTGCTTTTGAACATATCAGCTTTTTGAAGTAGGCCAAACCAAACAGACATCACAAAGACGATCAGAACTCTATTGTTCTGATAGGAAAACTGAGTCTTGAAAGCCTTAAAAAGTTTTTTTCTGCCCCCTCTTAACTAAAGAGAATCAAAAGGTAAAGGTAAAGGTTTCCCTGACAGTCGTGGCTAATTCCAGGGCACAGTGCTCATCTTCGTTTCTGGGCCGAGAGAGCCAGCATTATCCAAAGACTTTTATGTAGTGATGTGTCAAGCATGGCTATATGCCAAAGGCACATGGAACACTGTTACTTCCAAGTGAAGTGATACCTATGTCAGGGTTCCAAGTAATCCCCTAACTAAGTAAGACTCCGAGGCAGGCAATTCTTCAAAGCTCCGTTTTATTAGAGATGTCATATTGGCACATCTGGGAAAACCCGAATCTGAAAGCTCCCAGGTTTTCCCCACCCAAAGAGAAGTCAAAGTCCCTTCCCCTGCACCACATGTCTATCGCATGGTCCAATCAGTCTACCGTCCCAACTGGAGATGCCTCCCAGTCACACCTCTCCAGGTGCAGGCTGATGGTCCTTGACTCCCAGAGAAAAGAGTGTTGTTGTGACTCCCTATCTCTACCCACTCCATGCAATCCCCCTCCCAGTTTGCCACAGCAGGCCTATGCACTAACTCTGGCAGCCCTGAAGATCCAAAAAGAAAGAAGGCCTGTTAATCTACTTGCATTTGGATGCTTTCAAACTGCTAGTTGAGTCAGGAGGTATCAAATTTTTCAACTTTCAGTTTCCAAATATTGGAGGTGCTCAAAGGTTCTGACAGGCCTTGGGGATTGTAAATATATTTTGGTTACTTTAAGATAATTTAGATGTGCTTGGTAAGTAACTACATAAATATAATAACTTTTTTTTTAAAAAAATTGTTCATTTGGGGGCAAGAATGGAAGCTCATCCCATTGCAAAGAACTTGAGTCTCAAACCAAGGCTGTCAGCTCTCCAGCTGACAACTCAGCATCTTTAACAACTAAGCCATCTTCCTCCCATCAAAAAGAATCAAATCAGGATTATTTTAAGTTTCATATTCAACCCCTGTTCTCAGGGAATGGTGCAGCAAGTGTCCAAATGGAATCAGATGTTGACACAAACTTGTAGTTTTATATAAATAAATATATTTTACAACTATACATACAGCAAATTAGATAGTCAGGCAAACAGGAGCACCCTATGGTAAATCACAGAGCACAGAGGGCACACAGAAGAAAAAGGCAGGGAAAAACAAGGGAAACTCCCCCTCCACACCCATATCAACCAATTAAGAGTGCAGATTGCCTCCCGCAGGAGCCAGCACTCTGGTACCAATCAACCACAACTGTGTGTTCAGGCTCACTGCACAAAACCTTGCTCCAGCTACTAAATTTAAATATTTAACACCTCTTCTTTCCCAGAACTAAGTTGATGTGTCTTTGTTTGTTTATTAATCTTTAGTGGTAGTCTGACTCCAATGACTTAGGGTGGTTACACTATTTTTAAGAAAGAAAAGAAAAGCAACATAAGGATAGAATTTTTTTAAAAAAAAAAACATTGGACAAGTGGGAGGATAATACCAAAACCAAACCATTTCATTTAGTTAACATCCTGCATTCCTTTTCAATGTTACCTCTAAGTGCTTCTACAAGAAGGCAAAAATAGTGATGTTGCTCTCTATCTGCCCTCACTGTCAAAGTGACCTTAGGGCAAGTTTTATGCTTCACTTCCACAATACAATTTTCCATGTTATGCTCAAGTGCTCATGTTTGATTTTGATAGCATACTTCAATTTCTTTCAGTGCACTGACTCAGAGGCACTGTCTTTGATTGAGTCAGTGCTTACCATAGGCTCTGATGTGCTTTAAAACTACCTTTATTGTGAAGGTTGCAATAGCAAAATATATTGTAAATATAAAAAAAAACCTTTGTTCAAAAGTTGGAAGAGCAACTTTTTTAAAAAACAAGAACAAAAAACTACTTTCTCTGAGACATCTGCTATTTCCTTTAAGTAGAACTACCTTTGACGATGTATTGAAAACTGCACCTGGCATGAAACGTTATACTTTGGAAAGGGAGATGGGTGGCATTTAAATTTAATAATATAAATTGGGTTTGGTTTTATGACTTTTTATTGTGTTTACTGAAAGGCATCTAAAACACATTAGTAGAGGTAGCCTAGAGATATTGGCAAATAAATCATTGGCAAATAAATTAAAAGCCACTTGTACTATAGGATATTGATTTTAAAATGAAGAGTTCATACTCTCATAGAACATACAATAACAAGGGACCTTGGAGGTCTTCTAGTCAATCCCTTGCTTGAGCAGGAGACCCTATATTATTTCAGACAAGTGGCTGACCAGTGTCTTCTTAAAAGCCTCCAGTGTTGGGGTACCTACAACTTCTGAAGGAAAAGCATTCCACTAGTTAATTGTTCTAAGGAAATTTCTCCTTAGTTCTAAGTTGCTTCTCCCCTTATTTTCCATTCATTGTTTCTTGTCCTGTCTTCTGGTGATCTCTCAAATGAATTTCAAGAACATCAAAATGGACCAGGCACTTGAACAACTGGCTTAGAAACAGTAGAACTCATGCATGGTTATGTGAAAAGAACAAGAGGAGGCAACTGATGAAACATGTAGCAATTATTATCATGCAAATGCTGCAATGATAGATATTGGCATCAGATATTGGGGTGAAAAATGTTAGGGTGGCTTTTGTGCGATGATATCACCATACATATGTCATTTGGTTTCTGGATGAAGTATTGGATCCATTATATATAAGTTTTACAAAGCAATGGTTGTAATATACTATAATTTCTGAAAATGAAATTTTCTGTATTCTTTTAATAGTCTAAACCCTTTATAAGTTTAAGTCTTCTGATAACCATTTTAATAGCTCATTATTCAGTGCAAAGCTGAGTAATGTCTATTTCCACTTGTCTGGATATTCCATTCTTATCTTTCATTGTGGCCTTAATTTCAAACATTTTGTATCACTTACTGACAACATTTTAATTTTTCACTTTTAATTAAATATTAAAAATCAATACTACTAAATGTAGAAGCATCCTCATTTAACATCTTCAAAGGTTTGGCATATATATCTATGTCTCTTTCCAGAATCACATTAGTGAACATGGGATGATCTAATGGAATTTAATTAAAGCATAAAAAGATACAGACCACAATCCAGACAGCCCATTAACTTGCTCTCTGGAGATTGAGTATGCAGAGCCAGGCTTTAAATATTGCTTGTTCAGAATATTAGGCAGCAATACCTGCAAACCACTTGTGAAAATATTTGTGTCTGTTTGGTCAGCAAGAAAGGAAAGAGAGATATTGGATACAAATTAAGCCTGTTTCAATCTAAAGTCTTTTGGGCATTGGTTGGGATAATAATGCCTGAGATGTAGTTAATATACTAATGTTATTAATTATCATGCAATATTATTAAGAATGAATGTATCTTAAATGTACTCATGAGAAAAAGAAATGTAAAGAGAACAGAGAGCAGGGAATTTATCTTTTTGTCTACAAACTTTATGTCCCTGTTCAGAAGGTGACTTTGGAGAGTTAATTTAACCGTAGAGATTCCCTAGTTGTCAGCCCCTGCTTACTATGTTTAGCCACATGTCCATGTTATGTTACATCCATGCTCACATAGTTATACCCAAATGAGACAACTCACCACAGCCAACTTGCCATGGCCAACTCGCTGCAGAACAACTCGTCACAGCCAATTTGCTGTGGGACAACTTGCTGCGAGACAATTTAACAATTCTATTTAATTATTTAAAATGAATTAAAAAATATTTTATTTTTTGCAATTCACATTTAATTCTGTTCCTCCTTTTGCATCCTTTCTTTAATGATTCTATTCCACTATTTCTTTGATATTAGTGTAAAATCAAATATTAAATATTAAATATTTAAATCAAATATCAAATATTAAAGTTTAACCTCTTATTTCAATGGCACTGACTCCAATACCAGACAAAAGTTTGTAGAACAGCAAAGGACAATTAACAGATTAATATAGAGTGAGAAAAACCAAGAATAAGATTCATCGTACTACACTCGTTAAAAGTGTGGATTTTGAATTCTTAACATTAAATTATATTATTGAGCAGTAATAGTACATAGAATTGGTGAATAAGCAGCAATGGTAAATGTGACAAGATATAACCATAACAGAAGTTTAACCAAATTTAAGTAAGAATGGCTACCCTCTATATTACCCAATACCCAGGAACTCGGATTCAAACATTGGGAAATATGTCTTCTATGAAGAATAAAAAGACTAATTAAAAACAACAGGTGAAATGACTTAAATAGATGTAAGCAAAAAAATTTAAATATTTAACATTAAATATTAAAACATACCATAAATATTTAATTAGTGGTTAGAGGTTTGGGAAAAAGAATGGAAGGGGGAATGAGTCACCAAAATGTCTCTTCACAATGCTTTTACTTCTGTCCTATTTTCATTTTGCCTTTTGTATTTTTATTCTTAACTCTTTTGTATTATTTAAGCTTACCCAACATAACAACAAAAAATATAAATACTCCATTCATTTAAAGAAGACAAAACCACAAGTATGTTTGGCCTAGAATTCTACAGCTCACCTGAACATGTCTTTCTTTATCAAAAATATTTAACTGGTACTCTAAGTTTACGAACCCCTCCTTGCTGTGACACAAAATGAAGGTGGTTGACTTTCAAATGCTAGACAAGCACAAAGCATCTAGAAATATTATTAACTGTATTAATTCAAACATAGGAGAGGACTACGAGAAATGTGTCTCAGTTTTTAAATACTTAAATTCAGCAACTACTTTTGTAAGTACAAAACTTCTGTGTATGTTAATAAACATATATACATATGTTATATGTTTATATTATAGTACATATATTAATAAATACACACACATACACACACACTAAGAGCACATACAGGTAGTCCTTGACTAATGACCATTTGTTTAGTGATTGCTTGAAGCTATCACCAAAAGTGATCTATGATTGGTCTTTGCACTTACAACCATAGCACCAGCCCCAGAGTCATGTATCAAAAATTTGGACCCTTGGCAATCAGTGTGTAAGTTACATTGGATGCATCATCCTGTGGTCACACGATTGACATTTGCAACATTCCCCAGCCATCTTCCAAGAAGCAAAGTTAATGGGGGAAGCTGGATTTGCTTAGTAGCCATGTGATTCACTTAATAAACATGGTGATTTTCTTAATGACCATGCAGTTACCTTGCTTAACAACAGAAGCTCTTGTCCCAATTATGGTCTTAAATTGAGGCTACATACGCATTCATTTTGTGTATAAACTAACTAACACCTGAAAACAATCAGTGTTTTGAACAAAAAAATTAAGTACTTTGAACTAGAATACTTTTCACTGAAAAACATTCCACTTATTTTAACTCATATAATTTCCTTTAAAAATGTTCATAGTGAATTATTATTGCTTTATAATTACTAGAATACAATGAAATGCATGTTTTTTAATACCGTGAATGCAACATAAATTATGAAGAAAGCAAATTAAAAGAATCCTTTCAAAAGTGTCAGGTTTGAATAATCAAATCCATTTATCTATTCCACAAATTAAGGTAACATTAGTAATATTCATTGTTTATCATATTAGTACACAACTATACATTCAAGTCTTATGATGCAATACATTGAAATCAAAACTGATTTTTAAAAGATCTCAATGTATTCTCTATTTCATTATAGGTACTGGTACTATAAGATCACTAAATGGAGAAGAAAGAATATATTATTATTGTAACTAAAGAAAACAAATATGGAAATTGTTAGCAGAATGAGTGATGAATATTATTTAATAATTTTTGAATTTAATTTTAGTGTCAATGTTGTAATTTGGTATTATAGCAGAGCTTATACCATGAATGAGGGTATCATTGTATTTCCACTACCATTTCTTTGCAGCTCTTTTTTTAGTCCTATCACTAGTTATAGGTTAAGTAATTAGTCATTTTTTTAATCTACAGTCTTGATGACCTTTAACATGTTTTATATGAAACATATCCAATTGTTTCACGTAGCACATCTTCTCTGATTTATGTATTTTATTCAAGGCTCTCTAGTTGCCTAAATATTATTCTCAATCATTTTTGGACTCCTTTTTCAGTAAATCACTTCTCTTTTTTATTTATTCTCTGTTCTCAGACTGCTTTTTACCCTGGGGCATAGAAAAGTAACATTATCCAAAAAATGTTTTGTAAATATTGCCATTTTTACAGAATTTAGCAAAACATGCACATGATACTGGCTCTCCTAAAGGTACTTTCTACTGAATGCATTCAGATTTTTTTTTCTTTAAACACTAATATTTAGTTTTAATCATTTCCAAAAGTAATTGTGTTTCATTTTTCTAATTTGTTTGTGTGCAAGTGCTCTGACAGGGAAATAATCCAAGAGAGAGACTTGGATAAAAACTTTGTTTTCCTTGCATTTTGGAATGGTAAAGCAATTCATTCCCTATTCTATTATTTTTGGGAAACATACATAAAAATGGCAAAAAACTGGAAGACGGGGGAAAATCAAAACAGTAAGGTAGATGCACAATTATTAGTTACTTATGATGAATGAAACACCATTGAAGACATTTCTGTTATTAATTCAATTAGCACTAAAAGTCCCAAAAACCAAACAGTAAAGGATGATAGATGAAAGAGCCAACAATGGCAGAGCAGAAACTGTAGAACATGGTGTATTTTCCAAGCATACTTTCCAAATGTTCTTCCAAATATCAGAAACCTGGCTAAATTAGAAAGAAAAAGTAGCTAGGTACACTGGCATATAATTCAAATTATAGCATAATCCCTCAATATTTTCCTATTATTATTATTTATATAAAGGCTTGATACAAAACAAGTGAAAATACAAATCAATCCAATTTAATAGCAATAAATTAACCCAGCAAAACAAATGTAAACATTAAATAATCAATGCAACAGTGGTACTTTTCAAACTGTAATAATAATAAATTTAATAATAATAGAATAATAGAATATTTAATTAATAATTTAAAACTGGCATAAATCTAAACCAGAGGTCTCCAACCTTGGCCCTTTAAGACTTGTGGACTTCAACTCCCAGAACTCTGGGAGTTGAAGTCCACAAGTCTTAAAGGGGCCAAGTTTGGAGACCCCTGATCTAAACTGTAAAATGAATAAGATTGGAATCAAACAACAGGCTCATAGGCCATTAATTAACCCAGTAAAAAAAATAAATTATTTTAAATGGTATCTCATTTCCACAGAGATGAAGAGAAGATGGAAGCTAATTTCAGATTTGGGTAAATTAATTAACATAATTAATTGGAGATACTTGATAATACTAGTAATATTTTGTAGCTGTCATCTACAAAACTGTAATTCTTACTTGCTTTTTACTTTCCTCACTCTATAAAAATGAGTTAAATATCAATTAAGTCTTTCTGATCTGTATATTTGAATTGAGAGAACAAAGAGGCTCTACATGCTGTTCTCTAGACAGGTGAGGAAGGCCAGATGAGGAACTGATATAGGGAAAGGAATCATTAAAATAAAAGATGAAGACAAAAGTGAACTACTTGGACAGGATTGGTTTGGTTAGGGAGACTGAATAAAGATTATTGCTTGTAATCTACCAGGGATTAAAACTTGGGTCAGAGTTACGTTGCAGGATTGAGTAATTATGGGAGAAGAGTTGGAGGAGAGAATAGGTAGTCATCTTAAAACCATTATATAGTGACCATTCAAAGCTACAATAGCAGCGGAAACAGTGACTTATGACCGTTTTTCACACTAACAATCATTTCAGCATACCACAGTCACATGATAAAAATTCAGGCCCTTGGCAACTGGTTCATATTTATGATGCTTGCAGTGTCCTGAGGTCATTTGATCACCTTTTGTGATCTTCTGACAAGCAAAGTCAATGAGGAAGCAAGATTTGCTTAAAACCATGTTACTAACTTAATAACAGCAGTGATTCACTTAACTGTGGCAAGAAAAGTCATAGAATGGGGCAAAATTTACTTAACAACTGCATAGTCTTGCCTAGAAATGGAAATTTTGGAGTCATCTGTGGCTGTAAGTCGAGGACTATCTGTATAACAATACTAAATAGAGGTGGAAAGATACTGCAGGACAGGTTCCAGGGTAATATTAGTCCTTTAACTTTGTTAATGAATAAGGCAATTGCTGGGGCATATAAATTTATAAATCAAACTTATTTATAAATAGATTAACATCTATATTAATATACGTTTGTGTGATGCCTCTTTATGCTACTATATTTTAATATAATATACATATTATATATACTTGCCTACCTTAAAAGGCTGATTATCACTATCTCTATCAAGAGTTTGGCATTGGACCTGCTTAGAATCTACCCACAGAAAATATAAGGCTAGTTGATTTCCTAAATATGATTAAATAAATATTTAAATGTTTAATTCAAGAAAGCTTAAATCTATCCAGCATTTAATAAGCAGCATTCTACATTTATAACATACTCTTTAAATGTACATTAGTAAAAAATAATTCATTTTTCGTATTTTATTTTCAAAGTGCTTGTCCAACATATTCAACATACCATTCATCCATTTGGCATCTGGATTGTGAACTATAAACTCTTTTCTGAAGAGATCTTCTAAAGACAATCTTGTTTCTGAAGAGTTTGACAATTCATCTGCAATAAAAAGCAAAATTTTAATTTAAAAAAACTATTTATTTTAAAGCACAGAATTCAAAGATAAATCTTTACTTAAAATACTGATATCCCTTCCACGTTTTCAAGTAATGTTTATTTGTACATTAATTCATGAAAAAGGATTATCAATCAATCTGTAAAGGATAAATTCCCATGAACCCAATGACCATAATTCAAACAAGTTAAAGTTTCTTGCCATAGACTCAAGTTCATCAGTAAGCTAGCATAGAACAGATCACATGTATGACTGTATTCACACAATAAAATAATGTTATAGTATAAAACATAATACAATTTATTTGATGTTAGATAGGCATATCTTCAAACTTGGCAAGTTTAAGACTTGTGGACCAACTCCCAGAATTTCTGAACTAATATGACTAGAGGAGGAATTCTGGGAGTTGAAGTCCACAAATCTTAAAGCTGTCAAGTTTGAAGACCCTTGGCATAAGGTATGAATTCAGCTACTTGGCTTATTTATGATTAAATCAATATCTGATTTAAGAATGATGTGTGAATTTTGTTGAGCCAGTTGAGAGGATGCAATTACTCTTTGACACTGTAAAATCACTGTAAAACCAATTTACAAATGTATTTTTGGGTGTGTACTGCTGATCAAATTAGCAGAAAAACATAAGGGGTTATCATGTGCTTATAAACTTGGCCAAAATGTCAGGAAATCCCTGACGTTCTTGCAACAGCTCAATGATTTTCATATAAAGTTTCAGTTTCAAAGTCTTAAAGGGTCCCACTTTTATAAGATGCATTTGGCCATTTTCTGTTGAAGCAAATGAAAAATGAAAAATGAATAATCCTTTCAAAATATTTTTCTGGGAAGGCTGTAGGGGTTTTACATTGTCTTACACCTTTAGGTTCTCTTTTGTATGAATAAAGTTGAAGGGAGAGATATGAAACATAGTCAGGTAATCTGGGGAAGTGGACTTTGATCTGATCTGAGGCAAAATCAGATGCAAACTGCACTTGGTTTAGATCAGAAGCATAGTGGGGAAGTCAGATAATGAAGCTTTTCCCTGCAACTGAGAGAAAGTGAGATCCGCTTTGCAGAACATACTGGTTAATATTTTAATATGTTGTGACTTTTATAGAATTCCCACATGCCATTCCCTGGGTAGCCAGATGTATGTATCATCAGAAAAAGACTCTAGAAATAATGTTTGTCATAGCTATTGTTGCACAGATAACCAGCAGAATTTGATTACTATTAGCACTTTATTACCTTAGAATACTGTATTCAGCTGATTTAATTGAAGGTTTAATTCAATGACAGTCAATATGTGTCTTATTTAGTCCAATATATATTATGCAAATGTATTGTAACAATTGAGTTTTATTTTATTTTATTCTTCAATGTTGCTCAAGGCCCACAATAGACTGCATCTTCAGCTAGTTCTACTGCATGCTTCACTTCAATTAGGAAGATTTACCAAATTCTTTTTAACAGATTTTTTCCACTAAATTTTACATTTGGGGTAATTTATTCCAACTAGGATTTACTCTTTGAAGAAATGGTAAGAGGGGATAAAATAATTCTGACAAAATTGATTTGGAAATCCCCATTATGATATGTCACTATTCAAATTTTGGCCCAGGGGGTTAATCCCCACACATCCAGATATAAATATATACAGTACATTTACAAAGCAACACAATCTTGTTTTGCTTAAGTGCTCATTATGTAGTCTTCAATGCAATTGTTGGCTTTCCTCTGCCATTGAATAAGAGAAAGAGTAAAGGTCAGTAGGATGCTATACATGAACTCATGAAACACAGAAGTTTTATAAATTATGAAACTTTAATACTCATTGTGACAGATGTCCCTCAGGTGGCCCTCTGTCTCCCAGTATGTTAATACTCTAAAGGTCATGAGAAAGCTAATTTTAATTTGATATTTACTTGCTCTGCTTTTCTCAAGGCATCTGAACTAGGGGTGGGATTCAATTTTTTTAACAACCAGTTCTGTGGGCATGGCTTAGTTGGTGGGTGTGGCTTGGTGGGCATGTGACTGGGTGGGCATGGTCAACTCAACATCACTCATGTCAAGGCGTGCTTCTCCTCACCTGGCCTCTCATGACAGTGGGGATGCTGCAACGGTCGTAAGTGTGAAAAACGGTTATAAATCACTTTTTTCAGTGCCACTGTAACTTTGAATGGTCACTAAATGAACTGTTGTAAGTCATGGATTACCTGTACAAAAATACAAAAAGCTTCTTTGCTTGCAAAAAGCTGCCCTAAATACCAATCATTAGATTAAAAATACCTGCAAGCCAGAGTTCCAAATCAGGGAGGGGTGCCAGAGCACCTTGAGGAATTAAAATAGATAAAATGCAGTGATAACTATCAAGCAGCCAACTCTTGCTCATAAAGTGAAACCCTTTAGCAGAGAGGTCATTTAAGCTCTCCAGAAAAAGCACACCCAGGAAAAGCAATCCTTAGATCCGTTTACACCACTTAAAAATATCAGCTGGTCTCACTCATCTCACAAGATATCCTAAGGAAATCATCCAGGTTTAAGGAAAGGTCTCATGCCCCCCAGAAAGGCAGTAAAAAAATCAGTGCCAAGCTTGCATCCTGCCTCTTGGAAGTACAACCCAAAAGGACAGTGCCAGATACCACTAAAGCAGTGAAGGAAGACTCCCTCCTCAAATAGAAAAAGAAACTATGAGGCAGGAAAAAATTCAAACACAATACAAATAATTAAATCACAACAGTAGCTGTTGCTTGTTAAACCAATTATCAGAACAAATAGACACAGGAACTAGCCAGATTTCTCAACCCAGTTTCTTTTCAGGAAGAGTTAATCTTTTTCCTTCCAAACAAAGCTGAATAGGGAAAATTATCCCATCAATAAACACAGGATTAAATGTCACCAAGCACAGAATTAAACTTCACCAAAAACCAGTTTTAGACCAAAACTCAGAAAGGATATGTAAACTCACGTTTGAATGTCAATCTTTCTAGCTAGCCAAGAAGAAGTATTTCCAGGGGAACATTTCCTCCCAACAGCACTGTAAAAAGCTTAAAAACCTTCTCCTTTAAGTATCAAGAAAAGAAAAAAAAACCTCCTTCGGAGACAGTAAGTCTAGGCATATTGCCAAGAATGTAATAAGGGTGGAAAAAAGCAAAAGGAGATTTCTTCTAACTATCAAACTGCTCAGAAAGTTAACTGGGGTTCTGTAGAACTGGTCAAAACCAGTTGAATCCCACCCCTGATCTGAACTCTCTGACAAGAATTGCATTTCTATACAAAATTAAGGCAGTAACTTAAGCAGAAAATTAGAGGCAAAGTACAAGGTGAGATATTACACCTCTGTTGTGCAAACTACACAGGTTCCCATTTTCCTTACAGGTGCAATTCAAGGAGCTGATTATCACTAAAGCCCTACATGGCATAGGACCAGATTATCTGCAGGACTTCTTCTCAAAAAAAATACCTGTGTTTTCATTTATGATAACAAAAAGTAGCAAAGCCCTGAAAAATGAACGCTGTGCAAGAGAAATACTTTTATCTATTAATCAAATGCTAGCAGGTTTCTCAAGATAGTGATATAAAAATTCATCCAGTGTTGGCTATAAATCGCTAGCGCGAAATGCTCCTGTACGCTATTCATTGCAATTTAACTACATTTTAGGGCAACTGGGAAAAGAAAACTTTTTAAGTATTCCAATCATTACTCATTGACTGTAGCAATTCTAACTGCTCTAAGTCTGCATATAATAAGTATAAATAATTAAGGACCTAGTACCTAAAAAGAAAGAAAAAGATATATTGCTTTTTATTATTTTACTGATCTCCAGATAATAGAATTGGGGTTTACTGAGCTTGCTATACTGTGCAATAATTTGGCAGTTCTTCCCAGAACTGTGAGATGATTTGCTATATATCTCATACTACTAATTCAAACTTATTTTCATCCTTCATTTATCCTTTCTTTCCTATACACTGAAAGTTTTACTTGTCCAGATTTATTTTTACTTGTTCGTACTCTAATAATCCTGACCATATTTATTTGGGAAAAGAAAGAAAAGTTTTCTCTTCTCTTCTAGCCATTGCTTAAGAAGGAAAACTTCAGCCAAAGCTCAATTACTTTGTTTCCTCTGCCTTGTGCTATTGCAGGGCTTCCCAACACTCCCGGGTTGTGGCTGGTTTGGAACCGGATCACAGAAGCAGCAAGTGAGCAATCATGCATGCGCAGTTCCATTCGCACATGCAATGGGCAGGCAAGCACATGTATGCAGCTCCATTTGTGTGAACGGCAGGCGTGCATGCCTGCTTCTTGTGTAAAGCAGCTGCACACACTTGCTGCTCACACAGAACCATCCCCTTTTCCACTCTCCCCCGTGGTCTACAAAGCCAGAAAAGTTGGAGACTGCTGTGCTATTGGACTGATTAGTGAGCTTTCAATTCCCCATTGCTATGAGACAAAATGCCCTTATCCACTGTCCAAACAAGATGAGCAGCAATAGGGATTTAATAGGGAAGCAGTTAACAGGGTCCAAAAGATCAAAATGACCATTGCAGCAGCACAGTCACAACCCTGCCACCTTTATATATCATACAAATATATAAATGGGTGGGAATTTGATACACTGCTGAAACTACCGCATTGATCCTCCGTAGATGCCACTGGAATAGGACTTTCAGTGATGGGAGGAAAACTCTTTTAGCTATACCTATCTCTTAGCACTCTTCACTACTTTAACTGAAGAACTAATACCATGGCATAAATTAAACAAACAAAATGTTAAAAAGTTTTGATATTTATGTAGTTACTTACCAAGCACATCTAAATTACATTAAAGTAATAAAAATATCTTTATGATCCCCAAGCCATGTCACAACTTTTGAGCACTCCTGATGTTCAGAAATTGAAAGTTGAAAAATTTGGCATGCCCTACAAAGGGCAGTCATTTGCCATTTATGTTTCTTTACTGTTTTGCATATTTACAATAGGGCAACATTGAGCATAGTGTTACAGTTTCCTGACCATTGCTTTGTAATTGTCTTAGAGATGCCTTCGCATTTTTAAGGTGTTTTCTAGAGTTGCTTTAAATCACAAAAATCTGAGCTGTGGGAATAGGTTGTGCATGATGAGATGTGGAATATTTATGGGCACATGCATAATTCCAGTTTCTGACATCAATGGATAATCAATAGTCTTCACTGGTCAACATTTTATCCTACCACATTCTATAGCATGATTATCATTACTATAACATATGGAATTTGTTAACTTACATAGCAATATATCTCACTGAGTTTCAGCTATTTATATATTATGTTAGACTGAATACAAACAATTTAGAGTTTAAATATTCAAAACAAATAAGTAATAAAAATTTATTACTACCTGGTGTTAAAAGAATTACGGACATGGTGATCAGTGAACATACAACTAGAATCACCAGCAATGCAATTGCTATTCCCTTCCAGTTCCTCTGTGGTGGGCTGTTGCTTCCAAGTTCCTGGAAAAATTAAAAAAAAAAAGGAATTTGCTTTATGATTACATATTAAATATGAACCATAAAATAAATTATTTTATGCATTGTTGTAGTCACAGTGTAAAAGTTGATTATTTGATTTTCCATCACAGCAGTTTATTTTATTATTTAAGGTATGTCATTTTTACTTTTGTTTTAAAAAAAAATCATATATTTTTATAGCTTTCTCTATTTCTTATAAGCACATGCATGCACAGAAAACAATTAGATTGATTGTACAGATATTGTATAAAATTTAAATTGTAGGTGGTACTTTAATGTACTGAAGTTAAACTCAGGACATAAGATAGATTCTACAAGATAATTAGGCAAATAAAACTTCCTATTCAGTATCAAAAGTAGCTACAGTATATTTGAATATTCAGTTTTAAGTTTAGGAATAGTTCTTTACCTTAACTATACCATACTTCTGAATTACTTCATTATTATTTTAAACATTGACATTTCTGATTAACAGTGCTGAAAGACTTGTTTTTTTAATGCTGTCACATTTAAGTACTTCTACTAGAGGAAAGTATATCGCAACTCCTATTTTAACACTGGAAATTTGTTTTTTAAAAAAATAGTAAAAGAAATATAAACTAGAATTTGCACTGTTACTCCACGTTTCAATGTGGCAACATAAGGCTGAGTAACACAAAATATATTATAACTACTTTTTTGTTCATATCTTGATCTGACTCAATGGGATGTCTCATCTTGAGGAGGCCTATTGGTCTAGCTCAGTCTGAATAATGTCAGAGAAGAATCATTCTTCCTTCAGAAAAAAGGGCTGACTGCCTGAATCACACTTTGGTGTGCCATTGTGCCAGAAATAGCTTCTGTACATAAAGTATATCAGCAAAAAGTTTTGAGTGACTAAAGCTCCACAGTTCCTTCTTCTTTTGGTTAGAGGTGTTTTAAGATATGTATCTAATAAATATATACATGTAATAATGTTTACACATTTATGAATTAAATGTAATGATCGTGCTAATGTTATTAATTTAACAAGTATGCTGTGGACAGGGAAGGCCAAAATCAGATTTTGCATTTTAACCCTTAGTCTGTACCAGCTCTCAGTAGTGGTTTCATAGGTCTATTTTAAAAACTGTTGTTTTTGGTTTTCTCATTCACCATAGAAGTATTATACAGCTCTCTTTCTTAATACTAATAATATTATGTATATATTGTACACCTATTGTAAACATAAACATCCCAATTCCTTCTCATAGTATTATTTTACAATATACAGCTTCTGGTGTGTGTGTGTGTGTGTATATATATCAGAAGCTGTATATTGTAAAATAATATATATTGTAAAATAATAAACTGTATATTGTAAAATATTATATTATCCAGAAGGAGGAGTGTATAATATGCCTGGGTGATCAATGATTTCGTCTGTGTGTTGCAAGTGAAGGGAGGGGATGACTCAAAAGTAAGTAATAGTAAATTTATGTAACACAATGCTCCAAGGTATAGTAGAATAAATGTATATTATATGAGGAACAATTTAATTGTTTGCCTTTTTGTGCTTATATAAAGAAGGAGAAAATGCTCTCCCTGTTTAAAATGCTCGGTCTTTATAATTCTATTAGGACCTTTACAATTCTTTCCCAGTTCCAGAAAGACACTGCTGAGGGGTGGGGAATCTCAGAATTGTATGTGTGATAGTGTAGGCTAAAAGGAAGTTGGCAGTTGGACTAGGCAGACATCAGCATCTCCTTGTGCATGAATAGAAATGAAATCTACTCATGAATTTATACCATGTGGGGAATGGCAGTCTATTGGTAATACAACCGTCTCAGCAAACTTTGAAAGCAAATAATAGTCTTTGGAATAATACTGGTATATACTTGGAAAAATCAGTAATACATATCCTGCACTACCAAACTATGACTATTTGGAAAAAGAAAATTCACAGCCATCTGGAGTCACTTTAACTTGTACATCTGCCATCATCCAAACTGGATTCAAAAATGCAGATTGCTTTATTTTCAATTATTTAAAAAAGTTGCCTTTGATTCCTGTTGGCATTTATTTTCAGGATCATATGTTTTATTAACATATCATTTCCTTCAATGCCATTTCAGAAGCAACTATTTACAAATTTGCAAATTTTGAAACTCATATAAGCAATAAAACTAAACATAAATGAAAATGGAATCAATGATTACACATTAATACTCTCAAAAATGAGACTGATATACTTTTTCCATGGTTGATTTTGATCCAAGATTAAGTAAAATAAATTTGCACAACATTAAATATTGTGATGCAAAAGATTCATAGCAATTTTAAAATTATATAGCCAGACTCTAATCCAACTTTACATACATTCCATTTTAGTAAACTTCTCCATATTAATTGTTGAGCATAATAAGTGAAAAGAACAACTCATACGTCATATATCTATACATTTCAAGGCACTCATGGCCCATTAAAATGCCATTCATTGGCTATTCTCTGTGCATTATGTTGACACAAAAGTCAAATACTTGTTCCTTAACCTCATCTTTCTACAGTTGGTTTCTGCCAAAGAATCCTTTGAAGATAATCTTCCCAGTTAGCTTTGACAAGGATCAATGAGGATAAGTTGAAAGTGAACATCTACTACACCAAAGCTCATATGACTATATGCAGTTTGATTTCCACATGAATATAGAACTTGGTTCAAGTGGAAGCCAATGCACTTCATAGATACAGATGTTCTTGCTGACCTCATAAGCATCTGCCACAGTCAATGACATTTAAGAAACATCAGCTAGCTGGGCTGTTTGGGGTGCTTGTTAGTGAACCACTCCAGATAATGAATGATGAACACTTGAATGAAGATAAAAATTAAGCCAGATTGTATATTACAGTACACCTGCTAACTGTATAAACAAAGGATTTTCTGCTCTCTCTCTATCCTCCCAGTTATTTTCAGACTCTCAGTGTGAATCCCTCCTCTTATAGCAACTGTAACTAAGGCACCTGCAATTGTATCCTCAATACACAACAGAAAGCATGACTTCTGACCTATATTACATTATAAACTCACTATATATTCATAAAAACTTCTAAATGTTCATAAAATCACCAAATAGGAACATTACAAAGCATAGAAGTAAAGGGTTTCATACACAATACCTTTTTTACATGGGCTTTGTCATTCATCTGGGTATATAGACACAAAAGATTGCTTTTACTCATCTTTTAGTTAGGAAAAGTATTTCAAGTTTAACATAATTTGTAAATTTCTGTTTCTAAATATCTAGTAAAGGAGATCCCACAATTCTCTCATTAATTGGCTCTGATATTCCATTATTCCTGAGACTTTTTCCCTTAAGTCTTAAATCCTTTATACTGATCTTCCACTACATCCTATTATGTAGGAGGCATAATGTCAGGAGCATTTGCCAATTCATATCACATATGGGGTGATACTGGTGAACCACTCTTGTATTTCATCCAGTAAAACAAGATGGAAAGAAATTGTATGTATATATAAAAATACACCTGATGACATAGTGCTGGATGATGGTCCCCTCAGGTTGGATGGCACTGAATATGCAACTAAAGAAAGTATGAGGTTCTTCTGAAGTACCAATGTGTATACCATGCAGCTAGATTAGAGTCTGGTGTTGCAAATTGATGTTGCAAATTGAGAAAAAATGGAAGTACAGAAGAATTACAGTGAGAAACATGAACATGGGAAAGTTCAACACAATGAAAGATGAAAGGGGTTAATTACACTTCACATTTTCAGGATGAGTGAAATGAAACTAGAATAGGGCAATTCCAGTCATAATATACTACTGTTTACTACTCAGAACATGAAAAAGAAAAGAAGAAAACTGGTGTTTTCATATAGTTAGAAAGGGTTTAGCAATGACAGTACATTGTATTTGGTACAATGCATTCAATGATCAAATAATATTATTTAAACTTTGTGGTCAGCCTATTAATATGGTAATGATAGCTTAATATCAAAACTGATGCTCAAATTACTGATGTAGAGGGGGAACCTGACACATTTTACTGTTAAATTCAGATTTTACTGTTAAGTTCAAATTCAGAAATCCACAAACATACAATCAAGATGCGGAATTCATGGTTTCAAATTGGAATGCCAAAGCTGGTAAAAGTAAGAAGGAAAGAAATAGATGTGAGGCATGGGAATTAAAATTAAACAGGACAATTACCATCATTTCTAAACACCAAAACAGTTTGTATATATTATAGGTGGATGTTATCAAAAACAACACATATTGTATATTCTCCTTGGTAGAAGGAGTTAGAAGATCTCAGTTATAACAACAAAGACATGGCCGGGGATGATTGTGGAAAAGATAATCAATTGCTCAGTTGCAAGTCAACCAGTTTTTAGAATATAATCTTGAGTATATACCCACTATTTTCAAGGAGAAAGCAAGAAATAGAAGAAATAAAACTAGATATTAGAATAAACAGTGGGAATTGCAAAAAAAAAGCCAAAGCATGCATAAATAAATAAGTAAATAGATATCACAGAAATAACTTAACAAAGTATTTTAGAGAGCTGTTAGAACATATAAGAACTAGTATTACAATGGTATCTGTATAAAAGAAAAGTTTTCAGCAAAAATATCACTAAATTCTAAGGATTGAATCAATATATTACAGTATGAATAGATTCCAAAAGAATCAGAGGTGATATGAAAATCTGTAGTAGGAATGTCAACATCAAAGTTTAAAATATATTATCTATTTATAAGAAATCTTAGTACTAAAGTTGAAATTAATCAATATTCTGGTCATTATCAAAACAAAAGACTACTGAAATTGGTGGCATATGAACAAATGTGGCAAGCAACAGAAGAAAAATCAATGAAGGTTTTAATGATCTATGCAGATCTGGGGAATGGTCTTTTAGTCAACAGACTGCAAGAAGCCAGCTGACATACTATGCAATTTAGCAGCTCACTTGGACTCTTGTGGAGCAAGTGGTAGCTGTGGCCCAGAAGTCCATCTTGTATACGAATTGTGCTAATTTCTGAATTGGGTGGATTTGCTTATATGCTTTACTCACCTTCCAGAGCAACTACTGCAATGTGAGTAAATAGGTTAACTGAAGTTGCAATTGGACTGCAATGCAATACTGCCTGCATTTGGGCATATGATGGTATGTCCATGTAACAGCATTGCTTGTGAACTGCATTCTTTTCAGTAGGCTAAAGGTACAGTTGAAGGTGCTAGTTATGTAAGGCATGCTGCAAGGCATTTGCCAATTGTTAGTGGGATTGCCTGTTTCCAATGTTTTCTGCTTATTCCCACAGATCCAGCAGAGTATGAACTCTCCATTAACAATATCTAGTTGAACTGAGGGCATTCTCTTTCATGAAATTATCTCTCCCTGAGACTCAAACATGCTAGCCTTCCAAAGACCTTGGAGATCTAGCTTCCACCTCAGGCATTGAAGCCAGATGTTAGTTGAACCTAGTATATACGTTCTCTGATTCATGACAGAAGGATTTTGCTTGGAGCCTCAATTGCATTACAGTGCATGGTTTTATTATATTTTTTTTACTTTATGTTTTTTGTATTGTTAGCCACCCAAAGGATGTAGATCAGGGGTGTGAAACTCACGCTGACGTCATGGCGTTATCACGTGATATATAGCAACTTTTTTCCCTTCACTAAACCAGATATAGGCGTGCCCAGTATACGACACATCTGGGCCATGGGCTGCGAGTTTGACAGCCCTGATCTAGATTGATTTTAGATTGATTTTAAATAAATAATTTCCAGTATCAACAACAGCAAAGAAAAGTGAATTAACATACTGTACAAAATATCACAAAATTAATTTCACATGCTAGTTAAATAATGCTTATGATTATCCAATGCAGATTACAGCCCTAGATGAAAGAGAAACCCAAGATCTTCAAGCTGTGTTTTAAAAAGGGCTGAAGACAAAATACAATATTGTGGATTCTTGCTGAACAATTGAGAAAGCCAAAGAATAAAAGTCAATGTGTGCTTCATTGGTTATAAAAAGGCTTTGGAATCAAAGAAATAAAGCTCACTTGGGGGGTGGGGTAAGAACTTCCATAAGGTTGGTGCCATGGCAAGGAAGGCCCGGATCCTTGGGCCTGTCAAGTGTAGTTCTCTGAGAGACAAGGGTACTGGTGTGCCTTTCTTGCCATGTACATAATTGAGGAGATATAAAATACATTTTTAAAAATATGTATATATTTTGTTCTTTAGATATGGCACACAATCTAAGTTAATATGGCAGTATTGTTGAGGTCTTGTTTATTTTTATAGCATTTTGAACATTCTGACCTTTAACCAAATGAGTGAAAGGAAAATGGATATTCTTTAATGGTCTATTAAATTTAGCATCTAATTCAGCCAAATTACAAGTTCAGCATTAGGAGAACTGATTTTATATATTAACAATATAGTTCCAAAGTTGAAGCATTGGACTGAACCTCTGGCCATCTACTCCAGGAGTCTGTTCTCACAATGGCCAACAAACATCACAAGGAACCCTATCAAATGGCCTCCAGAGGCAGTCACATTTCCATCATGACTAGCAGTCATTGATCTTCTAGGGTGTTATCTTCCAACATCCTATTGGCACTTAGTGCTAGAACTTAATAGAGATTATCTATGATATTAGATAAGATTAGAACCGTCTCCAATTAACAATTTCTACTTTTCATTATTTATTATGAATTGTAGTAATATTTTTCATTGACCAGTAATTTCTTTAGTTTTTCCCCACAATGGACTCATAAATATTTCAGCTAATGGGTTATAAATCTGATTCTCAAAAATGTGCAAGGAAAAGTATATTTAAATAAATTATTATTAATTTATTATTATAAATAAATGAATTTTCAAACTATATTTAAATAAATAATTTGTCTTAAAGGGCTGATTAATTATCCTTGCATAACAGCCAGTGTCAGAAATAAAGTCTGCTTTTTTCTGAATGTGAAGGTTAAATTTAACAAGATAGTGATAGAATAAGCCAGAAAGCTACATTTCCTCTCTACCAACTGAAACATAGTTGAGGTAAAATCATTCTGTTTAAAAAAAAACCTAATAGAAGTACATGCCTTTGTACTTTACTATTCATAAAATGTTCATTTGTTTTTTTATTCTATAGGACAGGGGTTCCCAACCTGGGGTGCTCGCACCCCCTGGGGATGCGAGACGATATTCCAGGAGGTGCGAGAAAAGTCCAGGTAAATAATAGGATATTGGCTATATGTTGGCATTTTTATTTATTATTTATTTCGGGGGGTGCAAGGTTCGAGTGAAATTTCTTTAGGGGTGCGGGGTGAAAAAAAGGTTGGGAACCACTGCTATAGGACAACGGTCAACATCAGCACTAACATTAATGTATTGCCAGTATACTGTGAATTTCATATTGAATCACACAAAACAATGTAATAATATATGCTCACACACCCATGATGATAAAGTTTTGCATTGGGTGTGATTGTGTACAGAGAACAATATCATGCATAACAGAATCCTAAACTATGATTCTGTTATGCATTATAGGTAGTCCTTAACTTACTTGATTAGTGATTGTTTGAAGTTACAATGGTGCTGAAAAATTTACTTACGACTGCTCCTTACATTTATGATAATTGTAGCATCCCCATAGTCACTTCACCAAAATTCAGGTGCTTGATAACTGCCATGTATTTATGTCAGCTACAGTATCCTGGGATCACATGATCACCATTCTTCCTAGCCATTTTCCAACAAACAAAGTCATTAGGGAAGCTGGATTCACTTACCATCTACACCACTGGTAGTCAACCTGGTCCCTACCGCCCACTAGTGGGCGTTCCAGCTTTCATGGTGGGCAGTAGGGGTTTTGTCCCCTACTTTATAAATCACCATTACTGTGGAACCGGTGGGCGGTTAGAGAAAATTTTACTACTAACAGAGATACAAAAGTGGGCGGTAGGTATAAAAAGGTTGCCTACCCCTGATCTACACGGATCAATTAAGAACCATGGTGATTTGTTTAATGACCAGGGAAAAGTAAAATCAAATATGACTTGCTTAGCAGCCACCTCACTTAGCAATGGAAGTTCTGAACCCAGTTGTGGCCTTAGATTGAGAAGTGCTTGTACTTTAAGTGAGCCAAGGATAACCAATTTGATTTTTTTTGCAAAAGGTAAGATCTCTATTAACATTTATGATGGATCACTATATGCATATTTGTGTTTAATTATTCTGACCTATTTAAAAAAGCTGTAAGAGATAAAATAAAAATAAAAAATAAATAAAATAAAATTTTCTAGCTGTTTCTCTTTTTTATTTGCCTTGTATACTACAAAGAGAGTTTCATCCAAACCTGCTTAAAAATCATACTTTGCATTTGAAGGCCATATAGGAAAAAGAGAAGGAAAAATCTTATACAAATATATAAATACACATATCTCTGTTGATAAACCTCTGAACATACTTGCTTGTGCTTGAGCTTAATTTTTTTTTTCAAAATCTGTACCATGAGATGTAGCATGAGCAATATCATTTCCGTTTCACCTTTTTCTGTACCATCTAAAATTGTACTAGACTGTAATCAATGAACCCTATCTGGAAAAATATTTATCTGACCTAATTTTTAAAAATGCTTATACTGAGATTTAGATATCTAGGATAGGAGTTGATGGCACAGTTTGTTTCAATTGTGAATGTTTGAGCTAAAGTTGCTTTAAGCATACTGTACAACTTTCTTCTCCTGCCTTTGCAAATGCAGTTCTCATGTATATTTGCTCTTGAGAAAGTCCCACACTAAAGATTGAAGACAAACAGTGCAGTCTTAACTTTATCAGTTCTCACACTGTTCAATATGACTGCTTTCTAAGTCAGATGTGCACAAGATGCCACTCTGATGATTAGGGAGACCCCTTGATAAACAAAGACATACTTAAACACAAATACAAAATGCAATGTGAAAAGTGAAGAAGGCAAGAGGGATTCACTGTAATTGTTTTGTATTATTACACAATTTAGAAACTGCTGCTGGATTTTTAATTCACTGTTTTCAGATATTATTCAGAAAATATGGGCTGTCAAGGGAAATCTTCGTTGGGATATGGGGACCAGTAAGAAGTCAGATTTTGTGCATGTGCAAGCTGACAAATGATAATATACTGCTGCTAGTGGAGAGGTATCTAATCTAAATGAATTGAAGTCTCCAGATCAAATGAATTATGCCATAGGACACTGAAGAAACTAGCAGAGGTAATTGCAGAACCATTATCTGTAATATTTAAAAAGCCTGGAGAATAGACGAAGTCCCAGAAAATGGAAAAAGGCTTAGTGTTGTTCCTATTTTCAAAATGAGGAATAAACAAGACCTGGAAAACTACAGGCCACTGAGCTTGACCTCATTACTGGGCAAGGACCTTGCCCACAGATTATTAAACAGCATGTCTATGAGCAATTAAACAGGAATCCATTAATTAACAGTGGATTTATGACAAACAAGTCTTGCCAGACTAAGTTAATTTCGTTTTATGATAGAATTACAGACTGGCTGATTGGGGAAATACTGTGGATATGATATATATGGACTTAGAAAGGTTTTGACAGTCTCTCATAACATCTAATTGATAAAATGATCAACTATGGGTTTGACAACTCAACTATTTATGAATCTACAGTTGACTCAAGGATCATACCTAAAAGGTAGCTATCAAATTAATCTGGTTGTCCATTTCATGGAAAGTGACTCCAGCTGTTGTACAACAATCCAATAAAATCAATAAAATTATTATTATTATCTAAAACTATTATAATTATTAAAATAGAATAGAATAGAATTCTTTATTAGCCAAGTGTGATTGGACACACAAGGAATTTGTCTTGGTGCAAATACTCTCAGTATACATAAAAGAAAAGATACATTCGTCAAGAATCATAAGGTACAACACTTAATGATAGTCATAGGATACAATAAGCAATCAAATTATACTAGTAAACAGTCAATATAAATAGTCAGGATACAAGCGACCAAGTTACAGTCATACAGTCACAAGTGGGAGGGGAGGGGTGATAAGGAATGATGAGAAGATTAATAGTAATAGTAGTGCAGACTTTGCAATAGTTGAACAGTGTTGAGGGAATTATTTGTTTAGCAGAGTGATGGCTTTTGGGAAAAAACTGTTCTTGTGTCTAGTTGTTTTGGTGTGCAGTGCTCTATAGCATCATTTTGAGGAAGGAGTTGAAACAGTTTATGTCCAGAATGTGAAGGGTCTGTAAATATTTTCACAGCCCTCTTTTTGACTCGCACAGTATACACTCCAGTATACAGTATACACTCTTTGGCACTCCAAAGAGTGATAAAAAGGGCACAAAAGATCAGTGGATGTTCTCTTCCCTCATTGGAGGATTTGTATAACATGGGATGTAGAAGGAAGATACAAAAGATCTCGAGAGATGCTTCACATCCAGGCCACTCATTGTTTGAGATCCTACCATCAGGAAGACGATATAGAGTGCTGAAAGCTAGGACAAGTAGATTTAATCATAGTTTTTACCCAAATGCTGTGATCAGGTTAAATGCAGAGTTATGAATCTGGTGGTCTTAACATATATATATCTTGGCTGTATAGTTTTTAACTGTTAATTGTTTTAATTTGTTTTACATTGTTATTTGTATATGTCTTTTGGTGTTGTTTAGTTGTATGTTGTGAAAGAGCACCTTATTTCGTTGTTCTCAGGTTCTGAGTACAATGACAATAAATTTATCTATCTATCTATCTATACAAGTCCTTGATTGAAGGCAGGTTGGCAGTAATAATTTTTTCTGCGATCCTAATTATCCTCTGAAGTCTGTGTCTGTCCTGTTGGGCTGCAGAACCAAACCAGAACCAAAAGAGCATTAAAATGTAGGAAAGCTGAACTAAAACAGGGAAATAGTTTAATAGACAAAGGGATGTTAATACTAATAGAGCTACCTCATTAATTCACTGTCCTCTGTGGTCTGGGAGGAGATGCAAAACAATTCAAAAAGATATAGGCTAGAGCAGTGGGTGTTAAATTTCATTCTAGTTTAACAGAAAGAAATGTAAATTCATGCATTTTTCCAGTTTGACATGCTTGTCCTAGTGGATAATGAGTTCAACATTATCTCTTTTTTTTTTTTTTTTTTTAAATAAATTTTATTAAATTTACAATTAAAAACATATCGACATTACATACACAAAAGGAAAAAAACAAAAAAAGAACACTCGGTCTTACAAACTGGAAAGAAAAGAGAAGAGGAGATGTAAAAGAAAGAAAGAAACAAAGGAAGAGAAAGAGAAAAAAGAAAAAAAAAGATGCGTTTAAAAAAAACAGACAATATCCTTTTTGACAGTCTGCAAGATCCAATTCTCCTACCTTAATTTGAATACACACATCTTATCGATATCTATGCTTAAATTGCCCATTGTCCATTAAGCAGTTTATCTCTGGACTAACCAATTATACCAAGAGTTCCAATTATCGTAAAATGTTGAAGCCTCTTTGTTTTTAAGTGCTATAGTTAATTTATCCATTTCTGCACAATCACATATTTTCTGGATGACCATTTGTTCTGTAGGTGCATAGGGTGATTTCCAACACTGAGCAAACGCTAATCTGGCTGCAGTTAGGATATGAATTGTTACATATTTCATCTTTTTGGGTAAATGTTTATCAGAGATCCCTAGTAGGAAGAACTCTGGTTTGTATTCGATTTGTTCTTTAGTTATCTCCTCCAACCATTTTCTGATTTTTTGCCAATATTTCTGGGTTTCTTTGCAAGACCACCACATATGAAAGTAGGTTCCTTCTATGCTTTTACATTTCCAGCATTTTGGACTCGTGTTTGGGTTCATTTTCGCCAACCTCGAAGGGGGCAAGTGCCATCTATAAAACATTTTGTATGTATTTTCTTTATATGCTGCCGATTTTGTAATCTTAATATTTCTGTTCCAAATCTTTTCCCATTCTGATAATGTAATACTTCTTCCGACATTCCTGCTCCAGGCTATCATGTTCCCTTTGACTATCTCTTGTTCTAATTCTACTTCCAGTAAGTATTTATAGAATTTGGATATGTTCTTTTTGTTTGATCCTAGTAAAATTTTATCTAAATACTGCAGTTTGTTATAAATTCCAAAGTCTTTTATATCTTGTTTGTATCTGCTATGGATTTGTATATATAACCACTGATCAATTTTAAATCCCTGTTCCTGTAGTTCTTGTCGAGTTTTTAATTTTCCTCATGGATCTAATAAATCTTTATATTTAATCATTTTTGTTATGTCCAAATTATTGGGATGTACCATTGCCTCCATTGTTGATAGCCAGATCGGAATTTTTAGATAGTGTTTTTTGCATATTTTTTCCAATTAATTAATAATGAGTCCCTAATGAGGTGTCTATGAAAGTAAGACTGCTTGGGTTTCCCCACTTCCCATAAGAAGGCATGCCACCCTCTCTGGAGGTCATGCCCTTCTAATGCTAAAATTCTTTTGTTAAGTAAGTTCACCCAGTCTTTTATCCATAATAAGATAGCTGCCGAATAATATAATTCCCAATTTGGAAGGGCTAGACCCCCTCTACTTTTCGCATCTTGTAAGGCCTTTACATTGATCCTGGGTTTTTCCCCTGCCAAATAAATTTAAGTGTGATCTTATTTAATTCTTCAAAAAAATTTTTGACAACTTAATTGGGATTGTCTGGAATAAATAAAGAAATTTTGGTAATATATTCATTTTAATCGAGGCAATCCTGCCCAATAAGGAAAGCTGCAACTTATTCCAGGATTCTAAATCTTTCTTTGTTTGTTGAAGTAGTTTATCATAATTGTTCTCTTTGAGTGATTTACCTTGTGGTGTTAACCATATTCCTAAATATTTGACCCTTTTTGTTACCTGTATCCCCATCATTGTTTCTAATTCTTCCTTCTGGTTTTCTGTTAAATTTTTGGTCATTAATTTCGTCTTTTTCTATTAATTTTTAATCCTGCCACTGTGCCAAATTGTTCTAATTCTTTTATTAGATTATAACCTTTTTCCATGGGTTCCTCCAAAAGAAAACCATATCGTCAGCAAACGCTTGTAGTTTATATTCTTCTGATTTGACCCTCACTCCTCTAATTTCAGAGTTTTGTCTAACCCGTGTTAAGAGTGATTCTAGGGCAAAAATGAAAAGAAGAGGTGAGAGAGGGCAGCCCTGTCTGACACCTTTTTCTATATTTATTGGATCTGTTTGTTCGCCATTGATTAGTATATTAGCCTGTTGTGTGTTGTAAATAGTTGTTATAATGTTTTCAAATTTGGTGCCAAGACTCATATTGTAAATTTTTTGAATTAAAAAGTGCCAATTTAAGTTATCAAATGCTTTCTCAGCATCTAAAAACATGAGTGCGGATTGTTTCTCCGGGTGGGCTTCATAATATTCTAGGACATCGATAACGGTTCTTAAATTGTTCTTTATTTGTCGGGACGGAAGAAATCCATTTTGATCTTCGTGTATATGTGGATTTAAAGCTTGTTTTACTCTATTAGCTATGATAGAAGTAAACAATTTATAATCGGCATTTAAAAGTGAAATCGGTCTATAGTTGTTGATGTATCTATGATCTGCATCCTCCTTCGGGATTAGCGAAATCAGCGCCCCCTCCACGAGTCCGGCATCTTGGCTGCCAGAAGTACCTCATTAAACACTTCCAGCATCAGTGGTCCTACTAGTTCCAATATTGCTTTATATAGTTCTGCCGGAATCCCATCTGGTCCTGGAGATTTGTTATTACTTTGATTCTCCATTGCTGACTTCAATTCAGACCATGTAATATCTTTATTCAATAACTCTATCCATTCCTCTCCAATTACCTTGTCATTCGTCTCCTCTAAATAAGTTCTTATTTTATCTTCATTAACTTCCTCCTTTTTATATAATCTTTGAAAATAGTTGTAAATGATATCTTTTTCTTCTCTATCTCATGTTGTAAGACATCTTTCTCATCCATTAGTTGGTGTATCAATCTCTTTTCTTTCACTTTTTAAGTTTATGGGATAGCCATCTTCCTGGTTTATTTGCATGCTCAAAATAATTTTGTTTGGACCTTTTCAAGTTAATTTCTATTTTATCTTGTTCAAGTAAGTTCAATTTATGTTTAATTGTTATTAACTGATTTTGTGTTCTCTGGTTTTTAGGGGATTTTTGAAGTTGTATTTCTAATTCTTTAATTTGTTGTTGGAATTTATTTTGTTGGGCATGTATTCTTTTATTTCTCATGGCATTATAGGAGATTGTTGTTCCTCTTATAATTGCCTTCATTGTATCCCAAATATTTTGTTTCGTGGTTGCTTCATTATTATTTTCTTTTAGAAAATAATTTAATTCCTCTTTCAGCTTCTTAATGTACTCTTCTTCGTTTATTAACTGAGTATTTAGCTTCCGGTGGCAGGACAGGGACGTGCAGAGGTGGAGAAGACTGCTGTGGTTTTCTATTACCTTCTCTAGCGTCTGGAGCGATCCCCAGGGGATACACAAACCCCGGAGAGGTTCGTGTCAGTATAGGAGAATCTCGAGTTACAGGGTGGGGTAGGCAACCCCCTGGTAACGAAGAGAAGAGCTCCTGAGCCCAGCGTGGAAGAGCTAGCTGCCAGTTTATGGCGGCTCCAAAGTCCGGTCTGCCACTGAGGTGACTAAGCAAGATAGTGACAGCCTGCAAGATCGGAGCAGGAAAAGGTGTTGAAAGAGCTTAATACAATATTGAAGATCGAAGATTGAAGAATGACAGTGGGGTGAGAGATTTATCTTCCTGGTTGTGAGTAGCACTTTGTGGAAGCAGGAGAGAAAAGCGGCCAGAAAAGCAGCTTGAAAAGCGGAAGTGTGACAATCACGAGCAGAAAGGCTCGTTAGAACAAAAGTGTGGATTACAGCTTTTGAAAGGGAAATTCCTGGGGAGAGAGGAAGAACATCAGAAACCAGGAGATTGGAGACTTGAATTTGTGAGTGATTTGGCATTTGGGATTAACTTTTTGACAATATTTGAGAGGAAGGAGGTGACAGAGGAGGAAAAATTGCGGCACTGAAAGTGACTTATTAATTCTCTGAATTGAGTTCAATAGGATTATTGGCTTTATTTAATACAGCTGGGAGGACAGATTGTTAAGTGACCAAGAAGAGATGACTATTGGATTTTGGAGGGAATAATAGGTGAAGGAGATTTGCACATTGAACTCAAAACCGGGAAGGGGAAAGAAGGAAGAGGAAGAAGGAAGAAGAGACCAACAGAAGGCTGGGAAGGATTGACTTCTTATTGCGATTAATCAGCACATTATACCATTCGCTCCCGAGTGCTGGGAAGAAACTCAAAACTTAAACCTTTAGCTTGAAGACTGACTATAAAGTTTATTTTATATTTTTTCTCTTATCACATTTCTTTATTTGTTGGAATTTCTATTTGGTAATACTTTAATATTACCATTTGGGCACTATTTTTACAATTTGAACCTCTAGCCCCTTGCTTATTGACTGCCTCAAATCAAGGTAAACTTTTCCCTCTTCTCTTCCCCCATTGTTCCAGTCTTTCTCCTTCCTATCTTAACCCCTTAAAAAGCCTGATAAATTTACCTACTCAAAAGGAGGGAAAAAAAGGTATATTGTCCTTATAGATTTCAGTGACAATTGATTTGATTGTCTTAAATAGTAACAACAAAGAGTGAAAAATAGTGTTGATTTAGATTATTTAGAATACTTAAGATTAATTCTTAAAGAAGTAACTGGGTTGGATTTGATGTATTATTGATGATTAATATTGATATTCAGTATATAAATTAATTATAAAGATTATTATATTATTAGATAACATTTTATAATATAGGTGTACAGACTGCCTATCTATATATTTGATTGAAGTATTAGAATAGAATTTTTATTTTAGGGTTAAACACTGAATGGTGATCTGGGACAATATATCCAATATAGTGCAACAACAAAAACAAATATTAAGAGAGATGACCTCCACGACAACTATGGCTTTGAAATCGGGAAGAAGACCACCCCGACCCTAACAACTACTTTAACTTCTGCTTCACCAACAATCCAAAAACCATTGAAGAATCTCTAATAGGGGAAAAACAGTCCAATGTCTCTAACGTTAATATACAAGCTACCCTACTATCCTTGCAAGAAGCAATATCCAAGATGCAAGAAATAATGATTAAGAATCACATAGAAACCAGAGCGGATATTAGCGAATTAAAAGATGAGATGGGAAAGCTTAAAGTGGAAATGAAAGCAGATTTACTTAAGGTGGAGGATAAGATAGGGTCCTTGCAACAGGCTATGGAGAAAAATGAAGTTAAGATAAGAGAAATAGAGAGTAGGACAGAACGGATGGAGACAAACTTTGAAAGGATAGAGGAGGAATTTAGAAATGTAACTAGAGAAACCGAAGACTCCTCGTCCACCTCGAAATGGATAAAGCAGCGGCATATTTAAGGTTTCAAAATGTGGTAGAAGCGAAAAATGAAGAACTAGAACAATTAATGGCAGAACTATTGGCTGAATGGTTAGGGAAAGAAAAAGATGATCTAATCAAAGAATTTGACGAGGTGTATAGGGTCAGCACAAGTTATGCTAGACGCCATAACTGCCCAAGAGAAATTCATATTCGTTTCACAAGGAGGTGTGTGAGAGACCTAATTCTTAAAAGGTCCAGAGAAGAAACAATAACATATAGAGGTAAAGAGATTACGATCCTAAAACAAATCCCAAGGAAAGTGAGGGTCATAAGACAGGATTATAAATTCTTGGCCAATTATTTAAATAAAAAGAAATTCCTTTTAAATGGTTAATCCCAGAAGGGATGTTAATAACTTGGAAAGAGAGAAAAATCAAAATAGATTCTATAGAACAGGCCCAAGACTTTCATGATCAGCTAATAGGCACGGATAACCAATACACCAAGGAGGAAACTAAAAGGAAACCACAGGATGATCGTAATCGCCATAGAAACCAAAAAGAAGGACTTCCTCAAAATTTAGGGAACGACAAACCACAACCAGGGAGAGAAGAACCAATCTCACAACAACAGCAAGAAGAAAACCGAATCATCACTAGACAAAAAACTAAACAGACCTAGATAAATGGAGATAGGAAAGAAACTCCTCTCCATTAATATAAATGGTTTAAATTCAACATCTAAAAGGAAAAGGATATTAACTAAATTAATTAGACAAAACGCCGACATAATATGCCTACAAGAAACACACATTAGGAAAAAGGATGAAAGATATTTAATTTGCCCGAAACTTGGAAAACTTTTTACAGCACCAGCAGACAAACATAAAAAGAAAGGAATTGCAATATTTGTGAAAGATGATGTAAAAGCAGAACTAATCTGGTCGGATCCGGAAGGAAGAACTCTGGTTATACAAATTTGGATTAATCATATCACATTTTTATTGGTAGCAATCTACGCGCCAAATGAAGAACAAGGGAAATTTTTTAAAGATCTTCATCAGAGAATAATAGGTTTCGAAAAAAGGAATATCTGCATGATAGGCGACTTCAACTCCATTGCTGATCATCAAAAAGACCATAGTAATGTGAATAAGAACAAGAAAGGGAAAAGAGAATTTTCTATGCCCTGTAAGGACATGATGAAAGAATTAAACTTAATAGACTTATGGAGAAAACTAAACCCAGAAGAGAAACAGTTCACATATTATTCAAATCCACACAAAATCTGGACCAGAATAGATATGGCCTGGATGGATGGGGAATTGGCCAATGAAATAAAAGAAATTAAAATCCTACCAAATGAATGGGCCGACCACAACCCAATACAACTAATTTGGAGAGATAGGAGAGTTCAACATTATCTCAATTCCAATCAGCCCAAAGGAGAAAAAGACTCCAGCATCTCTCCGCCAATAGTCAGCACTCAAATCAGCATAGATTAAGTCCAAGGTTAACTTCAGATCAACAATCAAGTAAGCAATACACCAATCAAGAAACTACCAAAGACCCATCAGTAAACAGCTCAATCAAATAATCTCTAAGACCACTCTACCCACATAGACAGGCAAGTCACCAGAATATAAACGGACAGCAAGCAGCACTCCTTACTAGCACTGATGATGCTACCTGATTAGGGTAATGAAACATCTGCAAGAAAACAAGCAAGCTCAGACAGCACCAAGGACCCCTCATTATCTCTATCATCCAGCTCTGATTCAGTTCCAAAGAAGGTCAACAACATCTTGAAGAACCACCAAGAGATGCACAAAATCCAAGTAATGGAAAGTAATTGTCCCAAACTATTCTGCCTTGGTCAGTTGAAATAATGTATTAAATTGCAGTTTAAAAATGAAATTGATAAATTGGAGTAAGTCCAGGCAAAGGTTATAAAGATGGTGAAAGTACTGAAAACCAAGCCCTATGAAGGGCAGTTAAAAGACATAGTTATTTAGCTTGCTGAAGAGGTTGAGGGGAAATGGCAGCTATTTTTAAATACTGGAAAGGCTGTTACATTTGTTTGGATTTATTCTTAATTGGTTCAGAGGGTAAGGCTAGAACTAAAGGGATGAAGCATCTAAGATATACACCTTAGGCACTAAGGTTAGACTTTAGAACCTCTCAACAATAAGAGCTGTAGTTTAATGGAATAAGTTACTGCATAGTTTCACTAGAGGCTTTTAAATGTACTCATCTATTGAGGATGCTGTAATGAATCCTGTAGTATGTTTCTTTCAATCCTATGATTGTATTGTTTTAACAGACACCTTGAGATGGGAATGAATTACATCTGTGACTATTACATTCAATATTACTGTTTTCTTTTTTTTTTCCCCCTTGGTCCCTGGGGAACCCATTCAAAGTTTCTAAGTTAAACAACACTATTTTAAAAGATAGCTGCTACGGAGTTATAGTAACAGTGAGAAAAGGCTGTCAATCTCCTATCCTATTTGTGAGCTGTATTTATCCAACTACCTAGGCATTCTGTGATCTGGAATATAAACTAGATCCCCAATGAAGATGATTGCATGTTCGTAATAGCTATGGGTTTTCAGAAATTTAATACATCTGTTATACACTTTTCATTTTTTTAAACTATCTTGAAAATATATTTGTGATATGAAGTAGTCCTAAAAATTTATATGTACAACACATCCAATCCTAAAATTAAGTGGATTTTTGAGCTTCAGTATGTTGTTACTTTATTTATTAAATATTTAATTTAATTAATCTCTCAGTATCTATCTAGCTTCTAAGTCAACTGAACTACTCTGCACTTCATTGCAGCAAATGTATTAATAATACCCACTAAGCTGAATTATTTAGCTAATACTTGTATAAATTACTGGTCTTCATCTTTTTAATTAATATTCGGTTCCCTAAAGCTAATTTCAGATTTCTCAAATTCATGCCAAAGGCCACATTTCTTCATTTGAAGTGTCCATTTCTACTAATGCAGCATTTGGTTAATGTAGCAAATCTCTAAGAAATGTCTAAAAATAATAGTAAATTATTTTTGCATCAAAATGATAATTACTTACAAAATGATGGAAATCATACCTAGACTAAATCATATATTAACACAGTCTTTGCACATAATGTGATAGGCAAATTCATATGTTCATCTTTCTGTTGACTTTATTCTTCTATGATCTGTTGATTTGTGACATTGGTACAAGCTATCATTTTCTACTGAATAGTAGTGCTGAATAACATACTAATCAGGTGTCTCTATGGCATAAAAGTTTTATTAGTTTTTTCAGCAACGAGGATACTTTATAAATTACCAACCTGGAACTTTCAACAATTATAACATTCCTAAAGGAATGTAATATGTAGAGCATGTTTTTATTAGAACAAAATAAATTCAATGTCTCTGCTTACAATGACAAAAATGAGAAATTGTAGGAATTGAAATAGTTTGTTTTCCAATTTAGAGTCTGAATTGCACTAAGTGGTACACAGTTGTACTGGAATACTTCATTGTGAGTTGAAAAGCAAATTATTTGCATTGTACTAAAAGAAGTAAAAAGTTAACTGGACATTTACTTGTTAAGACAGGGGTGTCAAATAGATTTCTTTGACGGCTGGATCACCCTTGTAATTCCCTGCGGGCCGGTGGTGGGGGAGTGGGGGGGAGATGGGACGGACATCTCCTGCAGCACCCTGCCATCAAAATGGGACATGGGGGGGGCACGTGTGGCCCCCTTTGCCTTGTTTTCTACCTGAACGGTCTTTTCTGCATGGCCAATTTTTGGCCGGCAGAGTGCTGTTGGAGTCCAGAAAGTCTGAAAACAGGCCTCACATGACCTCTGTGCAGCCCATTTTTGGCTGGAAGAGTGCTGCTGGAGCCAGGGGAGTCAAAAATGTGGAGGGTGATTGGCCCTTATACAACAACTAGGGATTGGTCCATAAGTAGTCCCTGATTGGCCACTATTTTGACACTTCTCATTGGTTATAAGTTTGAACTTATTGCACATGTCATTGGTTAATAAGGTAGCAGATAACCCTATAAAAGGGTTGCTGTTGCCCATAGCCTTGCTCTGTTCTGTTCTATTTACGATTATT
Organism: Notechis scutatus; assembly: GCF_049901735.1. Classification (NCBI taxonomy): domain Eukaryota; kingdom Metazoa; phylum Chordata; class Lepidosauria; order Squamata; family Elapidae; genus Notechis; species Notechis scutatus. The sequence continues at coordinate 212,638,884 of NC_142009.1, read as the reverse complement.
AAAGAGTTGAAGTCACTGGTCAGATGTCTGGTCTCCATTATTTCCCAAACTTAACACTGGCGACGAGGATGGGATACGGAGACCGAAGAGCTGACTGAGTTACAGAGCAACCAACAGAGCACGTGGTCGAACACGCACCATCAACGGCAACATGGCCAGCGGTGCCGTACCACCAGCTCCATTCAACCCAGAAACCGAAGACTGGGAGGCATACATGGACCGGTTCCAGATGTTTCTGGAGACCAACAATTTGAAAGATGCAACAACCAGCAAAAAAGAGCTATCTTTCTAACTCACTGCGGGCCTACCGTGTTTAAAATGGCAAAGTCACTTGCCAAGCCAGCAGAGGTAAAAGAGATGGACTGGGATGTCCTCGAGCCCTTACTACGGGCTCACTACGCGCCCACTGTGCCAACCTTGGTCAGAAGACACGAATATTACCAGAGGGACCAACGGAAGGGCGAAAGCCTTGCTAATTACATCGCGGACCTCCGCAACCTTGGGACGCCTCTGCAGATTCGCCGACTTAGAAGAAGCCCTCCGGGACCGCCTGGTTCTGGGCCCAGAAGACGGCACGATCCAGAGCAAAATTATGGCTAAGAGGGACATCAGCCTCAACGATGCCCTTAAAGAAGCCTCGGCAGCGGAGGCAACCAAGAAGTCGGCAGCCCAAATGCGCCGCACCAACGCACCGCTACGTAAACTCGCCAATGATACCTCGCCTCGCTCAGAGAGACACCCGGTATCGACTCACCATGAAGACCTAGAATCCCCATCAGAAAGCGATGAGGAAGAGGTCAACCGACTCCGAACGGAACGAGACCAGTTCACACAACCCTCATTCCGACCGTGTGCAGGATGTGGGGCGAATCACCCACGATCCAGCTGCAAATTCCTTGACGCACTCTGCCAAAATTGCGGGAGACGAGGTCACATCGCAAAGGTTTGCAGAAGCAAACAAAACTCCAAACCCGACAGGCCGAATGCCAATCTTCAGGATTCTTCAGCACACACCGAGAAAAAATGAACCACCAATGGGGAAACCACTCCTACAGAAACAAGCCGTCCACCACTTCCACCAGGCGGGAAGAAACCAGGCGGGAAGAGACCCACCAAACAATCACCATTGGCCACGCTACATCCCTTGATGCCGGGAAAATCCGAGTAAAGGTCGCCATTGAAAACAAACCTTGCGCGTGATGGAGGTAGACTGGGATCTTCCCTCTCGATGGTGTCGTGGAAAACGCTCCAACAGCTCATTCCAACGATTCGCCGCCAAGACCTTAACCCTCAAAGGGTTATACTCAAAGACTATCAGGGCAACCGCAATTCCCGTCGCCGGGTCCCGCAGATTCAGATCTCTTTCAAGGACCGTGCCGTCGCTCTGCCACTGACTGTCGTGGACGCGACAGGCCTAGTCTTTTAGGCCTTCAATGGTTCAGGCCGCTCGGAATTACTGTAGCCGGAGTCCACCGAGCCGAGAGCAACGATTGGGAGGAGGCACTCGTGCAAGAATTCCAAGACGTTTCGCGAACGGACTAGGCAAGTACAAGGGGACCCCGATCTCGTTTAACTTGAACCCTGAGATAGCACCCATCCGCCTTAAGCCACGTCGGGTGCCATTCGCCTTGAAGCCTAAAATCGACGAACAACTCGATAAGCTAATAGCGCAGGCGTGCTGGAACCCACCGACCACGCCCGCTGGGAAACCCCTATAGTGACGCCTATCAAGCCTGATGGGTCACTGAGAATTTGCGGAGACTACCGGGCCACATTAAACCACGCACTACAGCAAAGTGCATATCCAGTGCTGTTAGTGCAACACTTGCTCCATTCCTGGGTGGCGGGAAAGTTTTTCGCTAAACTAGATCTAGCCCAGGCGTATCAGCAATTGCCTGTAGATCCTACCACGGCAGAAGCGCAAACTATCGTAACGCATAGGGCGCATTTAAATGCAACCGGCTCCAGTTCGGGGTAAGCGTTGCCCCGGAATCTTTCGGAGTTTAATGGAAAGGTTGTTACAAGGGATCAGAGGGTCGTACCATATTTCGACGATGTACTCATCGCCGCCCCTAACAAAGACATCCTAGAAAAGCGACTCAGAGAGGTTTTACGAAGATTCCAAAACGCAGGCCTCAGAGTTAAAAAGATAAATGCCAGTTATATACCGAAAAAGTAGAATTTTTGGGATACCTCCTGGACAGCCAAGGAATCCATCCCACCGAAGACAAATTAAGGGCGATTAAAAGGCCCCCACTCCAAGGAACAAGGCAGACCTACAGGCGTTCCTTGGACTTATCAATTCTATAATGTCTTTTTACCCCACAAAGCAACAGTAGCAGAACCATTGCATAGACTATTAGACAAAAAAGCAACGTGGGTTTGGGGACAACGGGAACAATGTGCTTTCCAACAAGTAAAGAAATTTCTAACTTCTGATTCTGTACTTATGCAGTACAACGAGACTCTTCCGCTCACTATCACGTGTGACGCATCACCTTTTGGGGTTGGGGCAATTCTGGCCCACGTATTACCAAATGGAGCGGAAGCCCCCATCGCTTTTTTTCGCGAACCCTAGCTAAGGCTGAAAGAAATTATAGTCAGCTGGACAAGGAAGCTTTAGCTATTGTGGCTGCAGTTAAAAGATTTCATGAATATGTTTATGGCCGTGCGTTTACGATAATTACTGATCATAAACCGCTACTGGGGATCATTGCGGGTAATAAACCAACCCCGTATATATTGTCCCCCAGAATGACCCGTTGGTCTGAATTCTTGGCGCCTACAACTACACCTTGCAACATCGCCCGGGAAATCTATTCTCCACGCTGATGCATTGAGCAGAACACTGCTCCCAGACTCTGTTGTAGATCCAGCCCCAACCATCTCAACACTACAGATCGAAGCTCTCTACATGCACCACCATTGACGGCTAGAGACATTGCCTTTGAAACGAAAACGTGACCCAGTTCTGCAACACATCCTGCGCTGGGTTGAACGGGGTGGCCGACGGACCAAATAGCACTGGAATGGGCACCTTTCAAAGCCCGCCAAACCGAACTGTTTTCCCAAAAAGGCTGTATCTTGTGGGGGCGATCGAGTCGTAATCCCTGGCAAATTGCAACAAACTGTTTTGGCGGTATTGCATGAGGGACATCCGGGTATCGTGCAGATGAAAGCACTCGCACGCAGCTACGCTTGGTGGCCGGGAATCGACAAAAGAATCGAGGCCTGGGTCGCTACTTGTCAACGTTGCCAGGACGTCAGCAACGCCCGCCTAAAGCAAGCCCAACCGAATGGGAAACTCCGAGGGGACCTTGGTCCCGTATTCATATTGACTTTGGGGCCTACCAAAGGACACACTTTCCTTATTACTGTCGACGCCTATTCAAACTGGCTCGAAATTCATCGAATGAATACAACTACAACGGACTCAGTCATCAATAAATTAAACAGACTATTTGCCACACACGGGTTTCCGGACGTATTGGTCTCGGACAACGGCCCACAGTTTACTGCATTACCCTTTGAACAATTTCTTGCTGATCGAGGCATCCGCCATGCGCTAACCTCGCCCGCGCACCTGCGGCGAATGGACGTGTAGAACGCATGGTACAATTTGTAAAAAGACCCTTCACAAAATGGAATTTGGCAACATCGACGAGAAAATCAATCGAATTCTCTTGTTGCAGCACATCACGCCCCACAGCGTGACCAACAAAACGCCCGCTGAACTTCTTATGGGGCGGAAACTACGATCGCACCTTGACCGGCTCCACCCGCATTCGCACCGGAAAAGCCCTTCGGCTCCAGCAGCAAATGCCGGGAATTTAAGGTAGGCAATTTAATATTTGCCAAAAACTTTTCCGGCGACCCGTTATGGATACCCGCAACCGTTACCCACCTTACCGGGCCTAGATCTTACCGCCTGCTAACGGACGATGGGAGGGTGTGGAAACGCCACATAGACCAACTCCGATCGAGATTACCACCCAGCTCCCATGACTCCCCGGGTTCACCAACTCAAGGGGGAAGAAATATCGAGGAAATTGACTTTGATATGACAAATAGAGGGCCAACGGAAACCCTACGGCCCAGCGAAACACCGGAACTTGAAGCGGGGAGGGAGTTGAATTTTTCAGGGAACTTTAATACGGGGGAAACCGAACTGCAAAACCCCGAAGAAACACGGAGTAGCAGAGACAACCACAGTGGAAGCAGCACGGAATCACCGTGCAGCGAAACTGAATTTAATAAAGATCATCCAAACGCTCCGCCGGAACCGGACCTTAGACCAAAACCGGTGGAGCCACGGAAATCATCCAGACAGACCAAACGGCCTGTCTATCTTGAGGATTTTATTACAGCTCCCCTCAAACGGAACCCAAGGGGGAGGGGTGTTGTGAATCAATAAAAGTTACTAGCATAAATGCAAATCAGGGTTTGGAAGCCTGCACACCTGATTGGCCCTTATACAACAACTAGGGATTGGTCCATAACTAGTCCCTGATTGGCCACTATTTTGACACTTCTCATTGGTTATAAGTTTGAACTTATTGCACATGTCATTGGTTAATAAGGTAGCAGATACCCTATAAAAGGGTTGCTGTTGCCCATAGCCTTGCTCTGTTCTGTTCTATTTACGATTATTAAAGAGTTGAAGTCACTGGTCAGATGTCTGGTCTCCATTATTTCCCAAACTTAACACCCTGCAGGCTAGATCCGGCCCGCGGGCCTTGAGTTTGACACTCCTGTATTAAGAGGTTACAATATTTATTTTCCCATTATTCAAAGAAACCCATCAATTTTCATATAATTGTAAATCACTGAATTATTATTATTATTTTTGCAATCTGCTGTCTAACAAAAACTATGAAACACAAAAGATTAAAATGTGTTCTTCCAAAGATACAACACATGTGGGATATGTCTGAAGTAAGTCTCAAACACAGATATTTTTTTATAATGTACTGACTGTGAAAATATTTTTGGCAAGAAAATAAAATAAAAAAATGTGTGTTGTCCAAAATACAGGCTTTATATTTTCATCTATATTACCTGTCAACCCTTCTGGATCAACCAGATAGGAAACATGACTAGATGAGCTAAATATAGGTTATTGTGAGGCTACATTAACAGAATGGTTGCAAGTCTGAAAGTACAAAACTTCCCACTGCCAGTTTCAACCACTTGATCCATCAGGGCGGGAAGTTTCTTTCTCTGACTCCTAAGCCACCTGGGGCTCCTGCCTCTCTTGTCTGATTGTTTCCTAGACAACATCTTGTCCACTCTTTCCTCAAGGTTATTCCCACATTTCATTACAGTATCAGAAATATTCTTGTATACAACAATTCAGATTCTTCATTATTAATTCTCCTGGTATTGCCTGGGTGAAAACCTGATTTTAAGTATAAGGATCGCTGAATGACAAACTGAGAAAGTAAATATGGACCTCTGTCACCGGGATGTAGCTGAATATATGTTTCTTTAGCTGGGTAATTAAAGTTTCTCTTTACGGTAAATGAACGTAATCAAAAAAGTATCGCCATCTTTGCAGAACAGCTTAGTTTCATAGGGGTTAATTTACAGTAAAACAAAAAAAAAAGTATTCCACGCTAATAAACTAAGTTGTAGAAAATTATTTCCATTACACATCTGATTCTCAAAGAAAGCATTACAAGCTGACAGTTTTGTTAAAGGTAACATTTGTAAAAATGAGATCAGAAGCAGTATTTGCAGAACATGTGAATTTACCTTTTACTTCTTAATCATAACTTTGTTTGGGAGGCATATTTCTTGTGCCTTGTATAAAAAGGGGAGTCTTGGTCCCACCAGTTAAATTATATCATGTAATCCAACTTGTGAAAGCTTTAATACAAGCTTGATTTAATATCCAACCTTCAGCTATTCTGGAAAGTAAATACTAAAAATTTCTACATGTTGCCAGACGACGTCTATATGATACCAGCATTGTAATATCGATTGCCTGCATTTTTGTATTGCTGTTTTTATGGGAGCATTAAAAGTTGTTTTATTTTTCCTTCTCTAAAAAAATATCCAAGTTATTCTGATACTTTCTATAGGTAGTCCTCAACTTACAACAGTTTGTTTAATGACCATTCAAAGTTAAAATGACACTGAAAAAAGTAATTTATGACCATTTTTCACATTTACAACCATTGTGGCTCCCCATGGTCACGTTTTCAAAATTCAGACACTTGCCAACTGATTCATTTTTATGATGGTTGCAGTGTCCCAGGGTCATATGATCACCTTTAGCGACCCTCTCACAAGCAAAAGTCAATGGGAAAGCCAGATTCATTCACATGTTACTAACTTAATAACTGCAGTGATTGAAGTCTGTAGGGATTCTCAGTCATCCAGGACATGGTTGTCAGATTGCAGACTACAGGGATTAGGAGCACTACTCAGGTGACCCTGAGGACACAGATAAACCTCCAAGTGCTTCAATGACCCTCTAAAAGGATGCAGATGATCAGATGTCTGTAAGGAATATAAATCCTTCCATTCCCCACTACCCTCTCAGAGCTGAAGAAGCTTCTTGGATGAGAAGTGAAAAGTCTTCAAAAGAAAAAACAAGAAAGTCCAGTTGCCTCCTGGGGGGTGGGGAAAGGCACCTTTGGGACAAAGTCATAAAATGGGGCAAAATCACTTCTTGACTTCTTGGCCTTCCACTTATTCTTTTAAATGATTTATTGATTCTTCTTCCTCTTCTTACTCTTCTTCCTCTTCTTCTTTTCCTCCTCCTCCTCCTCCTTCATTATCATCATCGTAACCATTGTTTATCCACTGCAAGATGAAGGCCTCTTTCACATGTTTCAAACCAATTTGGTTTTGAACTTTCTTTTAACAATTGGGCCCGCAATATTTGTTGATGTTGTTAATCCATCTTGTTTTAGGTCTCTTTCGTGGATGCTTTTTATCAAGTGGGATTCATTCTCTTTATCCATATTTAGCATATTTACTCTGCAATCTTAGACTGACTAATTTGGAATAAGCATAATTGCATTACACATACAAATCTTATGCTTAATTAAAGGAAGGTAATTGTATAAAATGTATTCAATTTGGAATATATACTGAGGGAGGGAGGGCTTAAAGAGGCATGGTATCATTGGTTGACTTTTATTCCCTATGAACAATTAGCTGCCTGAATTGATTAAGTAATTATATTATTTAAAGTAAGAACCATGTCTGCATTCGTCATTTACTATGTCAAATTAGCTTTAAGAAAATAAGACATTTCCTACTGCCAACTATAGTTGTTCAAGTAGTTATCCATTACAGCATAGCTCCTACATTAAAAATCGCCCAGTACATCCCAAAGATTTTAGTCATGCTGAATTCTCTCAATTTCCAGGTGAGAAAAATAAGAGGAAGACATCTGTGGTGTCCTGTAGTGGCAGATTCATGTGAATATACAGAAGATCTCTCAAAGAATTACAGTTAAAGCTGAACAATTCTGTTATTCTCCATGGTAGCTTTGCATCACACATATGAGAGATTCCTTTGATGGGATGGATCAAGTGGTATTATGAGGAAATTGAAAAAGTGGCACTGCAAAAAGTGGCATACTCTTTGATACATACTATACAAAGAATGTACAGCTGGATGATAGGGTTTTATAACTATGGAAGAAACTGACCGTACAGTGACTTTACAGATATCTGAAAGGAAAATACACCTGACAGACACAGCTGGTGTGATCTGCTGGAGTTAAAGCCATGATAGCAGATGGTAAAGTTAGCCTTACAACAGGTAGAGTAATCTAGTAGTTCAAGAAATATTGAAAGAAAACAGAAAAAACTCAGGGGACTCAGAAACATGGTGAGTGTCTCAGAGAATTAAAAACTATTTACTATGAGGGTTTGCCATCATAGCAAATGTCAACATTCAACCACTTAATAATAGTCTTCAAGGAGACTTCAATCAGGAGTAAAATCAGGAGTAAAAAAACCCTGAAAATAACTATTTTTCAAATAATTATATAGCCAGTTTCTATTGCAAACTTGTTTATATATTATCACATTATATAATAAGGATCAATTGTAAGTGTCCTTATTTGCATTGTGCTTTTTCCCATGCTTAATTGTTGTAAAAAAAAAACCAATTTTGTGAATAGCAAGATGATATCTGAATGAGTTATAGTGGGGAAAAATCTTGATGAGTTTATTCAGACCCAGTAACAGCATGGGAGAGTTCTGTTAAGTACTGGAATAATCTCCATCCATTACTTTGAGAAGAAATGCACAGAAAAAAAACCTGGAGTTTACTCGTGTTAAATGAAGATCGAGTTTCTCTCAATTTACTCAAAAACTGAGAGTGAAAAGAATAATAAATATATAACATATTGCATCAAATATTTCTTTCTACATAAAATGGGCAGTCATCTATGGAATAGCTTGGTAGTGCACATTCTGAAATGAACAATCACCACAACCACAAATACTCCTGCTAATTAAGAGAATAGGCACCCTATGGGTACAGGTGGGTTTATTTGGAACTGAAGGCAATGGAAGTAACTTTGTTTTCTAATAGCTATATGAAAATAACTATACATTAGCTCAGAATCAGAAGGATGCCTTAAAATAAATACTTCGAAATAAAACACTTCAGAAGGGACACAAAGCTCTTTAATATTGTAATGTATTGAAAACTTTCTTTGCACTGAACACTCAGTACAATAGCAACCTTTTAGCAATTTCCTTGGCAAGAAAATCAGTAGGAGAAATGGTGATATCAAATGCATATCAAAAGTATGAAGTGCTGAATTTAATGACATATATCCTTGTAATGATGATGAGCAATCTGACATGATGGCTTGCCATATTTCTCTGATGTAAAACAATCTGTCTCCAGATATAAATATGCAGTCATGGAAAGAAAGGCGATGGATAGAACAATAAAAAAAAATCAGCATTTAAACTTGTCTTGAAGCAATCCTTGGATGAAAAAAAAAAGGGTGATGTCTATGTCTCTACTACACAGCTTAGAATAACACATAGATGAAAGCACTATGAAGAACCAGTCTCTGGTCTTAACCAAATCTTTCAAAGAACCATAGGAATAGAATGCATCTTGGAAGTAACCTCCCACAAAGGCAAGTTCAAATGGCTGCCCAACATTTTCTTGAAAATCTCCATTAAACATCCATGAATTTAGGAGACAGACTCCTCCATTGATTAATTTCTCTCATAGTCAGGAAATCCATCCTTTTTTCAAGTATGTTGTTGAGTTCTGTGTTCAGTTTCTACCACTGTTTTTTACTCTTAGGAGCCATACAGAAAAAAATCCATGCTCCCTGCCCTTATTGGAGGATTGTTATCAAGTCTTCCCTAAGCCTATTCTTTAGGCGAAACATATCCAGTTCTTTTTGCCCCACTTCATTGAATTTAGATTCCAAGCCTCTTTCCATGCTTGTACATGAAAATACTTATTTGCACTCTTCAGTTTCTCAACGTTCTTTCTGTTATCAAGTGGACAGCATTGTCTGACCACTGTGGCATAAGAGTAGGGTACTATCATTTCCTGTGAACTTTACACTATTCTTGAGTCTGTCTTTTGATATGTTAGCAATCTCCTTCCTCCTCCGCTTCATATCTGCAAATTTTAGAGCATTCTTTCTATTTTTTCATCTAAGTAATTTAAAAATATGTCAAAGAGTACTTACCCCAGGACAAGATTCTGAAGTACTCCATTATGCTCCTCCCTGCATGTGTACATAGACCCATTAAGGTTGATCATTGCCTATTCAACCAATTATGAATACATCTGATGGATATGCCTATACATCCCACATTATTCAAGTTTATCAAAAAGGGGAATTTATAAAATATCATATTGAAATATGTAGTATACATTACATCCATAGCATTTCCTTGGTCCACTAATTTAGTCACATTTATTAAAGAAGAATAAGTTTTGCCTGGCACAACTTGTTTCTAACAAATCCATGCTAGCTTCTGATAAACACCCTGTTTGTTTCAAGGTACTTGCAAGCCAACTACTTCATAACCTTTTCTAGTATTTTCTCAGGTAATGTCAAACTGATTGGTCTGAGTTTTTTTTTTTCTTTTTAAAGTATTGGAACAATGTTAGCTATTCTCCAGACTTTTAGCACTTTCCTTCTGCTCAATAATTTCTCAAAGATTTCAGTAGTAGCCCTGAAATGACATCTGCCAGTTTCTTTAACACCTAGGAACATAATCCATTCAGTATAAGAGACTTCGATTCATTCAAAGCAACTGAGTGTTGTACCAGCATTACTTTATCTATTTTGATCACCATTTCTTCTTTTACTTCCCATACTGCAGAGGCTGATAAATTGGACTACATTTTTTCTTTTGTGAAAAAAATAAAAGGAAGGTTAAATTAAATAGTTCTGCCTTCTCTCTGTTTCATGACACCTTCTTGCCATCTTCCCTAAACAGAACCAATAGAATCTCCAAACAATGGATTTCCTTGACTCTCCTCTTGTTCTGATATACTCAAAGAACCATATTTTTTGTCATGTTGACATTTGTAGCAAACCTTAACTCATAGACTTCCTAATTCCATCTTTGCAAATTTGGGTTGTTTCCTGATTTACCGTTTTTATATATCCTCTTTCTATTTTTTAAACTTTTTCATTTTATTTATTGGTAAGATCTAGTGAAGTCATCCTAGTCATCTCACATATCCTATCTTTCTCTCTAAGTTTGAATATTTGTTATCTCATTTTTCAGAATTTCACAACTCTCCTGAACTGGTTTTCCCCTATCTCAATTGTTTGAATTTTTTTTAAAAGATATTCAGTAGAGGCTCAAACTTCTGCTGAGCAACTGGGACCCTGAAGCATAATGCTTCAATACCATTTTTCCTGTCTGGTAGCAGCACACAATCAGTATTACCTTTGGAATTATTGATCTGTTATTTATATAATTTGCTTCTGCATGGAAACTTATGCCAAAGTTTATTTTTGGATAACTGGTTGAAAATAAAGGTGTTTGGTTTTTTTAAGGTAAATGTTGCTATGGAAAAAACAATTATTTTGTAGCTGGTTTTCTTTGTCAATGGAAATAGTAGTGACCTATAAGAAGCCAAATGAACATAGTTTCCTTTGATTATGGTAGAATTGGATTGAGGGAATTTTAAAAAAGAAAAAAGAAAGGGAAGATTTTCTTTCTCTATGCTATAAAGATACTCATATCTTCGAAGTTGACAGAACAAAGAATAAATTGTTCACCTGCTTTACAAAGAGCTGAAAAGCTAGTACTGAAGTGTCATTATAGATTAATTTAAACACTAGGCCATCTACTAGGATAGGTAGCTGCTTTTCATCTAGTCCAGGCACTTGAGCCATCCAAAGTAATTGCTGTACCTAAAAACAGATTTCTTCTGTTAGAGAAAAGGAAATTTCATTCCCAAACATCAGATGTTGCTGTGAACCTGGCTTCCAGTTGTGCACAATGCTACAGGCTATTTGGGGATACAGAATGTAAATAACTACAAGCGAGAGATGGTCTTTATTATGAACTCAGAGAGTGAGGTTATTCCCTCTGCTCTTAAGAGAAAATGGTCAGTGTTTTAAAACTATACCTGTGAATAAAGGCTGGGAGAATCACATAGATAACATTGTTCAGTCTCTAAGATTTGGAACCTGCAAGAAGCTGGAATGAAGCAGAGGTATGTTTGTTTATGAATCTCATATTTTTATAGAAGTAGGTAATATGTATGGCAGAAATTTGGTATGTAGTTTAATATCCGTTTTCTGTGCTGTGCTAAATGAGGTGTCAATGTTTCATGTTCTTATTTCTCTGTACAAGCTAGTGAATTGAGTTTCAACCTTTTCCCATATATTAGGCCTGGCATGCAAATAATAATTTGTGATCTATAAAAATTTATAATAAGTACAATTTTTTTGGTAAGCTAAACATAAGCTTCTCACAAAAGAACTCAGGTAGAATATCTTCCAGAACACTATTTTGGGCTGTTGGTGTAATGCATAGAATTTAAAAAATGACTATGGATTCCAAAACAAATTCCTCTTTCTTGAAAAAGATTTCTACATTATAGCAAACAGTTTGTAGAAACTAATGGGAAACTAACTATTGGGAAGAGTTCTGACTTGTAATAGCCTGTTGGAAGAATGTTCAATCTCATGCAAACAGTCTCTGATTTATGTGGTGCAAATCTAACTGACAGACAATGTTTGTTTAAATTTTAAAACACTGTAAAATGCTCTGAATACACGTCACTTCAGGGTTTAGAAGTTAATGAGAATAGTCTCTTTTCTGAAGTATAATTGATAAATAGAATAAAATAAAATAAAATAAAAAAATAATATAAAGGTTTGTTTTCAAGACAGAATTAAATTTAAAATGATTTAACTCTTCAAAATATGCAAGCTATAAAACTCATTATACTGTTTTCTGTAGTGAAAGAGCCAACTGGAATTTTCTGCCAAATTCAAAAATCAGTGCTTCCAAACATAAAAAGAGTGTCAGAAAAGAAAAGAAAATGATGACTGGTACCACTATCTCTCTGTCAGATGCTCTGGGAAGTAAAGAAAAAAATCTAATGAATTCTTTGAACATACAATGTTGATGTTCTTTCTTCTTATTCTGCTCTTTCAACCATGTTAATCAGCCTCAACAAATGGTTTTAGTAGAAAGCTCTAGGCAAATTATGATGCACAATCTGGTTTTGTAAAGGGTATGCCTTGGGGACTGAATTTAATATTTTTAAATGGCATCTATAGCAAAAAAAAGCAACTGTGCTACAGGACTTAGCAACAGTGCTTAGGGAGAAGTTATTATCCAGATCATGATTTTTCTCAGGCCTCAGAGATAGTGCCATCAAAGAAATGTAGCACTTATGGACAGTTTCTAGCATGCTGATGAGAGATGAGTAAGACAGTGCCAGGTTATTTGACAGGGGTCAAAATTACCTTGCTTCCTCCATTTTAATTAAGTCATATCAGAGTGGCAATTCTCACCCTGTATATCTGGATTCCCAGCATTCCCATATTATTACTTGAGGATCCATTTATCATGATCAACATTCCAATTAATGGATTTGGAAACCAAAGGTTCAGCAAAATAAAAGGACAAAGAATATAAGCATATGTCTGATGATAAAGGAAGACAATGATCAAATATTATGTAGTTAGATACCCGAATTCTATTAACATGCTAACATTAAATATATTTTGTCCATAATCCAAGTATACTTTAAGGTGATATATTTAGAAGACAGTAGGATTTCACATGATATATTCAAAATGAAGATAGAATGATATATTGATAACCCTTAATTCCAAAAATAATTATGATTAATTTAATTTATAGTTTTAAAAGTTGATCCCGAGTTGTATAAGGTAATTTACAAAGTATGATTCTAATGTTACATATTATCCTTAATCCCAAATACCTCTTGAAATTATTCTCCAATTGTGTTCTATCAGCGAAGACTGGGCTTGGAATGAAATGGTCTTTGGATCTTTGACTTTACAGAACCTGTTTCTTATATTTCAGATTATAAAATAATCTCTAAATCATAATTGGGTTGGATCCGACAGCCAAACTGGAAGCTGCCTAACTTTTGCGTTGTCAATTTGTCACCCTTCACACCTTTGTTACCCTCTACTTCACCGCTCCCCAAATCTGGTCCATCCAGAAGGACTGCACCTTGGCGGGTTTGCCCACCCGTCAGCACCTGCGTCCTCTCCCACCACTGGGCTCTTAACCAGGTATATTTTCTCCTTAAAGGAATTAAGCATAACCATAATTATTTAGTCATGGGATATATAATAAGATTTTAGGATGAAGCTGAAGTCCAAGAATTAGCTAGAGGTGTATTATAATTCAAGCCTTGATATGCAAACACAGCATGTTAATATCAGTGAGAGGGGAATTTGAGATAGGAAGGAAATACTTAGCTCTACAGCAGGAATCCCTAAAAATGATGAAAAAGAATTTATGTAAAATGTTATGCTTTATTATTATTACAGTGCAATCAACAGAAATTATTGGCCCTTTACAAATGATACATTTGATTAAAACTATTACGAATTTATCATAAAATAATCAAAAACCAATCAATACACATGGATAATTCTACATTAAAAATTATGTAAGAAAGAGCTCAGTTTTTTTCATATTCATATTTCATATTCCTGAATGCAATCTGATTTCAACTAAGAAGGCTGTTCCAAGGACCACATTTCCTACTGAAAAACAGTGCCTTTTGGCCTCGGCCCCTTTACTTCCTGGAATGGGGAACCATTCCACTAAGAGTACTTTATAAGTTGAACTGATTCCAGTTGAAGCAAGTGATCCTAGAGAGAAGTCGCAAGCAATAAAGGGCTTTAAGGTTAAAAAAAAACAAAAGCTCTTAAATTGCACCCTGATGCAGATCCTTTTAAGGACAGCATCCTAATATCAAATAATTAATCAAAGATCCACATTTTGAAGAATAAAAATTTAGATGTAAAAACAATATGCACAAAACTGACACCTACAAAACCAACATATTTCTGATTTTTTTTGTTCTAAAAATTATATAAGTAATGTAGATGTGTTAGTAAGATTGTACAAGACATATATTTCTTCTGAATCAATGTTGTCAACCAGCCCAGCCTGAACACAATTTTCAAGCAGTGAATTTTTTTTCTTTATTATCTGTGAAAATATATGGTCTTCAATTAAGAAATCAATTTTTATTTTATACCTCACAGATTCACAATGTTATTCCAGAGAGTAAAAGATAGCAGATAGTAAAACATGTAATTATATTACAGGAATTATGAAGGCTAGAATAATACCTAGGAAGACATTTTTAAGTTGTAATCCTATGAAATTCCTCTATATTTCATGCTTGGATATTCTAAAATACTGATAACTTTAAGTGTCCTAACTGTATCGCAAGGAAAAATGTGCATGAAAATATATGCATGAAAGGTTTCAATTTCTTATAATATACAAACAATAGGATTATTTTCTCAGATAATAACTTGTGCTACTGAAAACTCGGAGATCCTTGTAAATTAGTCTTTGCTAGGACAACTTGGGAGAGCCAGGCACTGTTGATTTTATATAACTTTATTGTTATTGGTTAAACAGTGCTTTCCTCTCTCTTTCCTTTTCACCTGCATCTGGTTAGATATTTTTACTTTTTCCATTTAGGTCCTTCTCATCTCTTCTCCATCTAGCTGGGATCCACTCTTTCTTCTTTCTGTCTCTTTTCATTATATCTAGCACTTTCCTTTAGTTCATCTCCCTACTGACTGAGTTTTTGAAGATCATTTCTACTGTCTGATTAACTCATATGGGGGAAAAAGTGTTAATCCATAACTCATATTTCAAGAAGCATTGCAATATACATTTGTCACTTGTTTCCTAAAAACCTCAAAATTACTATTGTGGTAAAGCACAACTAAAATTTACTGTCACTAGATACAGTGAAGACAATTATAGTTAATATTTAGCTACATGTTGTAAATTATTGGATATGAATGGAAATATCTGATGAGATGAGAGTGAATATTCCATACAAATATAAATACTGTATTCTTATAAAATATTAGTTACTTCCAAACACAGAAGTGAGATGTATGTGTATGTATGTGTAACAATTAAATCTGGAAAATGTAATTAAAGTAAGATTTCTAAGGGAAAAACTAAAAAGTATTGCATTGGATTTTCAGTAATCTTAAAAAAAATAGACTTTGGGATATGAAGGGGAAAAAAAATCAATCATCCAAAATAATCCTATCTTGAAGCTGAAACACTTCAACATCCTCTACAGTAAGGCCTTCATAGGAGACTTTAGTTTTAGATGGGCAAGTATATCCTTACCAGAGATAGAAACGTTAGGTTCATCAAAGATTTTGAAAATGAAAAAAAAAAAAAGTAATAATTGTTGGAACTATATTTGAGAAAATATAAAGTATTTTTCCCAGTATTTTATAAATGTTCACTTGTTCTAATGCCATGAGATTTTATTTAATATGCACTACAATTTTTTGTTTCTAATATAAATGTACTTCATTTTGTTTACATCTATGATTGCCAAAGGATATCATTTAGTTTTTGAACTCTATAACTTAAGTACTAATTATTTCCCAAGGGAGATGGGTGGTTTAAAATGTGAACAATAAATAAAATAAACACTATTATATTAAGCTTATAAAATATGTAAAAGTAAATATATATGGGAGTTATATACATACATATATGTATGGGTTATATGTATATGTAAACGTCTTAATGTATATTTGATGCTAATATGAGATTCTCTCTGTGATCATCTATTTTCATTTAACAGATATAATTGCTGAAACCATATATAAAATTACCTTACTTGCTGAACTAAGACTTGTTGAACTAAGTCTTATCACCTACAAAGTATAAGGACATTGCCTTATATATCATACCTTAATCATCAAAGTCATTACATTGTTGTATTTTCCTCAATTCCCTCACTTCATTCTCCTCTTTGGTTGGCTTCAGGTTTGGCTCTCTTCCAGATGTGAGAGACATAGTTATTATGTTGATGATGGACTCAACAACATTATTTTAAGCACATTTATGTAGAACATTAATTATAATTAAAGTTAATGGCTCACATCCTGGAAACTATTCATATACTTTAGATTTCACGAAGCAAAATGCTGTAATCTGATTTGGAGACTTGCCAAAGTATGAATGACTGTGACAAGACATTGGTCAGAGAAAAGAGCAGCTGACTTTTCAGCCAAATCACAAAGTAGTTTTGGCTATGAGAGCAAATTAGCGACCATAATGACCTGGAAACCAAATTCTTGATATAGCATCTGTTAGATTGTTCCACAGTTTTCTATAATCCTTTGATTCACTTGTCAACTTTGGACATGTCTAACTTAAGTTTTAAATCAGGCTAGACAACCCATGACCTGTTGGGTCATCCTTTTCAGAGATATTTTCTTACCAAAACAGAGAACCAGAATGACCACAGGCAGGTTTTAAAATTAAAAAAGAAAACATCATTTTAATTAAAATGTTCCAGAACGTTTGAAATGAAGGTCACATGACTGCAGCCGCCACCCAAAAGCAGAGCTAGTAGCACTGAAGCAGCCACTCTCCCAAATTACATTACCTTGAAGTCATGGGGACTGGATTTTGTACACATTCTGTAAGTTAGTCCATTTGAGGTACCTTGGTTTAAAAATTATTGTTCTAAGATGCACTATTTCACTCAGGTAAAATCATTACATGCTTTTCAGTAACAGATAGAAAGACAGACAGACAAACCAAGGTTATTTGCAAATAAATATGTGCTTGTTTAGATTTAAATATGAGAATCTGACTGTTGAAAATATTCCCTTTCTTAATGTTGCACTGTGTACATGCACTGGCCTTGGATTGTATTGAAGTGTGAGATGCAGATTTTTTCTCTCCTTTTCTCTCTATTCTGATTCTGGATGGAGCAGCTGGATAGAGACCAGAAGTTGCCAAGAGAGAATGCAGAGCTCTGCTGCATGAAAGCCTTTTTGTTCTGGCAAGAACAAGGAGTTTGTATTCCCATAAGGAATAATCTGTTTTTTTAATGAATACTGTTGGTAGCTGCTACTCATTCCTTTTTTGTTTATTTGTTTGTTTGTTTCAACATGTCAAGCCCAATCCCTACTTTAAACTCCAATCTCATTTTTCAGATGTATTGAAATAATATTTTTCTCTTCGATCTTTTTCTTGGAATTAATCCATGGCAACAGTCCCAGCCCAACTTTTCTTAGTATTTTTGGGTTCCATCATTGTGCCAGTTGTCTCTGTTTTATGTTCCATTAATAAACCTACTCAAATGATTTCCTCTCCAGACTGAACCACAATCTTTCTAAAGCATTTTCAAGAGTCTAAGTCAAATGGAGCTTTATATTAGATTCTCCTTTCAATTGTTCCTCCTTCTTTCCTTTCCACTCCTTTCTGTCAATGCTTTTCTTTTCATGACAAACAGCACTTAACCTCAAGAAACTAGTTCTTGCAGAATCATCAAACCCCTCTTCTCCCAACATAATTTCTTTAGCTACTTACACTGACCAATATGTCCTCCTAAGTTCCTTGTATTGCACATTGTCAAGAAATTAAATTTATGCCTCCATGGACATTACTCTTGATTTTTAATATCTAGTGCTCCCCAATATGACACTTAATTTGAAAGCCTGTGTGGTAATTAGGCAAATTCACCAATAATTTCTTACCAATACTGCCATGAGATTATAGATAGATAGATAGATAGATAGATAGATAGATAGATAGATAGATAGATAGATAGATAGAACTGCTGCATTAACATATGTAATATTATGAGTTGATTCATACGTACATTGATCAATTACAAAGCTAAATATCTTAACATGCACTTCTTATCATTTATGTGACAGGAGAACTGTTCAGCAGTAGATAAGTACATCAGAAACTTTTTATTCTAATAGGATGTTTCTCTTTTCTTTGTACCCAGGTATAGCAACTAGGGATAAGCATTAAAAACTATAAATATCCGCTATTAATGTACAATAAACAGAACTCAATTATGCTCCATCAATCATGGAAAAGATATTACTGTCAGCTATTTCACAAGGAATTTCCCTTTGTCATAGTTTAATTAAATTCCCTTCTAAAGGCAGTTATAAAAGACATTATATGCAGAGTTATAATTACTTTCTTTTAAAAAAAAACCTGAATAATTCATTTTCATTGTATACTTTTGGATAATCCAAAAAGTTTAGCAATGCTTATACAAGCAAAATCCAAATTCTTTTGTAAGAAACATTGTTTTAATGTAGTTTTAGTCATAAATGTTTTATTCAACAGATGCTTCTGTAAATGTCATTTTATCTGACAGTATTCCCTGAGATCACACTAAAAATCACATCACTTAGAACTTCATGATTGAAGTAATATGTTTTCTTTAAAAATTTAATTAAAACATCATATGTTAATCTCAATATATTGCATTCCCAATCACTGACAACTATTTTTTTTAAAAAAACCTCCATAAAAATGCCGTGATTTCTTGTTCCATTTTTAAAGTCCATCATGATTAATTTGCCTGCTACTTTTCTCATCACCAGGAGCTAAAAAGAAGGAAACTGTGTAGCTGATTGTACTGCATTGATGGACAATTGTATTAAACTCCCTAAACCATGCATTTCTTCCTTGTATAACTGCCTCCTATTCTCTTCATAAAAGTTATAATTTAAAGAAAGTTTATTCCTAATTAATAAAAATATGCAAAGCAACCAGTTGGGTGCCTTTTAAAATACACTGGCCTTTCTCAAAGTACCGAGCCAGCTGCATCCTTTGGAAGCCTTTGAGGACTGTTTTAAAGTTTTCTTAAGTGGATTCTACAAGGGGTACAATACACAATAATTTGCTTTATTGGCACTCCAAAACAGGTCCATACATACGTATACAGGTAGTCTTTGATTTTTGACCATAACTGAACCCAAAATTTCAGTTGCTGAGACATTAATTAAGTGAGTGTTGCTCCATTTTATGACTATTCTTGCCCCAGTTGTTAAGCGAATCACTGCAGTTGTTAAACTAGTAACGTGGCTGTTAAGTGAACCTGGATCCCCAATTGATTTTGCTGGTCAGAAGGTCACAAAGGAGGAATCACATGATCCTAGGATACTACAACCGTCATAAATAAGAGTTAGTTGCCAAGTGTCTACATTTTGATCATGTGAACATAGGGATGCTGCAAAGATTGTAAGTATGAAAAAGGTCTTAATTTGCTTTTTTCCATGTTGTTGTAAGTTTAAACAGTCATTAAATGAACTGTTGTAAATTGAAGAAGACTACCTGTACATGTGGACATGAAAGCTTTTGAAGTAACTTTGTTGATGCCACCTCATCTCTTTCCAGATCAGCATACATTCTGAAGTGCCCTTTGAATGTTTTACCCAACTGTAAAAATTAAATTTGAATCAAATTGGTAAATAACCCCATAACAGCAGAACAGGATGGCAACCATTTTTACTAATGCCCATCTTCCTTGTGCCTTCAACAAATTTAGAAAAATTTAGAGATAGCATAATGGAACTAAATCAGGAGGATGAAATAATTAAACAAGTAAATTAATCTATATTTTATAGAAGCCTTGACTACAGGAAATAGTACAAAAATAACCAGCTGAATATAACCCAAAGTTTGCTATTGTATTTTAGTCTGAAAACTATGGCATTGCACTGTAAAGTTAATTTTAATCCCTTTGATTCTGTCTCATTCTAAATTACTGGCTCAGGATAAATGAAGTCCAAGTAATATGTCAGATGAAATGTAATCCAGAAGTATAACAGAAAACACCAACAAAATGAAGCTTGGCTGTCAGGACCAAGGCCAGAGAAATCATAATGAAATCCAATGAGTCTAATCTTTATTGGTTAACACCCAATAGACAGAATCTTGCCCAGCTAAAGCTATAACCTCCTAACCTAAGATAGTGTAGGGTGTGGCTAACCTGAAATCCCCTCCCCCACAGTCATCCAGTTTGGGAATGCATAGTCTCTTAATTCGGGTGTTTCTCTGGGAAAATTCTGTATTGTCAAAAGTTGCTCTTTCTGTTCCAAGTGCACATTCAATCACATTGGCAGATTATGTTCTATCATTCAAGAGTTTGGAATTGAAGTCTTTTAAGCTTCAGAATTTTGCCCAAGTCTCAACTGCCAGCCAGAATTGCATTGTAGTATTCCTTCATATGAAGACAATATCATTCTTGAATTGTTCTTATTACTGCACAGTTTACAGTTTTTCACTTTCACTCCTTCATCTGATCATCAATTAAACTTTTCCCCTGTATCATCTATATTACCTTCCACTATACAGGATTCAGCTTATGATTATAAACAGAAATAAGAATACAACCAAGAGAGGAACTATAAGACCTATTGCTCACCTCAGGGTTTAATTACATTTGTTGCTTCTATTATTCTTTTTCAAGAAGTTCTATTAGGAAATCTTTTTCCCTAGAGGAACATTTTGGAATAGGCTCTACATTAAACATAGTTCCCCCAAATGAAATTAGATTCTAGATTGTTAATTTGAAATTCCCTAGTTTAACTGCAGCTCACAGAAAGGGGAAAACAGAAAAAATAGGAGAAGAATTGGTGTTTTGAATATATGCATCATTAGAAATCAACCAGATTTTATGCAATTGAGGAACAGAAAAAGGAGAAAAGGAACTTCTCCAATATTCATCTCAGGATTATTATATATATTTTTGTACTCAGAAATACAATAATGAGACCAAAGATCTTAATTTGCCATAATAGAATCATCTATCTAAAAAGTAGTCATATAGGTGTCAACAATGGAAGAAAGCAGGTACTCCATGTCTCTAATATTCCAGAGATAACAACTATTAAAGGACAGAAAAATTAGTTACAGATAATTGGTAAAACCTCGCTCCATCTTTTTGAAAGTATTTCATCTGGTTTGAAAAGAATTATTAACCACCTTCTGGAAGAAGAAATCAACGAAGGAATGGGTTATTATGAAGTTCTCTGGAATGTCTTGCATTATCTTAAGTGCAGTCATTATTTGTATGTGATATCAAAGAACAAAATGTGTGATGCTTCTGCTCTGGTTGAATACAAATGAAAGACAAAATAGCAGGGTTGATTTTCTTCCAACTTTCCCTTTAATGGCTATAAATCAAGATTAAGCACATACAAAATGCTGAGGGCATGTTGTGGGCATTCTCATGAGGCCAGGACCGCAGATCTTTTTTCTCCCTTTTGCGGGGACAAGTTTAATTGTTCACCAAAACACTAGATTGTAGCCACCTATCATATTTATTTTTCTGAAATGACTTCATGAAGTGTAGACATGTTTTTATACATAATTTTATTGAACATTTTGAGTGCAACAGTAAAAACTAATTAAAACTAAAATTAACAATGAGAGAGAGGGGGGGGGAGAGAGAAAGGAAGGAAGGGAAGGGAAGGAAGGGAAGAAGGAAGGAAGGAAGGAAAAGAAAGAAAGAAAGAAAGAAAGAAAGAAAGAAAGAAAGAAAGAAAGAAAGAAAGAAAGAAAGAAAGAAAGAAAGAAAGAAAAGTTATTTCAAATCTTCATTACAAGAAGTAAAGACAAATGTAGTAACTCTACCCTCTATGTAACATTTGTAACTTTCTTAGATCAAACTCGTATTTAGCTTTTGGCTGTTTATTTCTAATTCTTTAAGCTTGTAATTAAATTTATTTTCTTCAGAGTTGAAACTAAATTCACCATGTGACTTTTAAAACTTGTCATTCTGAAGGACTCTAAGAGATTTGTGATAGATAATAATTTCTGATAATTATAATAATTTTTTTTATTGTTTTGAGTGCCAGGACATGAAGATATTAGCAAGATGAATAAAATATAAATAAATAAAATATTGCTGTCCTGTTCTCCTCATGAGAAGCAGCTATCTGGGGCACATGTGTGTGATCTCTAATTCTTTACTTATCCACAGAGGTTGGATAACAAGTCTCCTTAGCAGTTAGTCTTTGCGACACTTATTGGCTCTGTTCTCATAGAAACATTTTCAATTTACCATATCTCCCCAGAAGAAATTTAGAAACATCCTTGAAAACAAAGATGTCAGCAAAATGGTATAACAATAACAAAAAAACCTGTACTATGTGACAAATTATTTGCTGATTCTGATTTGGTAAATGTTAGTGATTTGTAGCATGCAAGAATGATAAAAGCATACCTAAAATTACTGAGCATATGGTACTTAGCCTGAACTATGTTTATAAGACATCTTACTGGTCTGTCTTTTGTATGCCACAATATACTAAAATACCTAAAATAACTAGAAATTCCACAACATTTTATGAGGATTAATAATCAAATAAGGTGCCTATAAATGCCTTGTTAAAATTCAGGGACAGTGAACTGAATGTTTCTGTCAAGTATGCATAATACTGAAGCCTTTTTTGTCTTGTTATGATATATTTATTTCCATGTGTTTTTCCCTCTTAAGGTATTCATTATCTTGGCATATTTGTTGTTAAGACAATAGGTTACCATGGCAAGTATACTCTTTTATAAAATTTAAGTATAAATAAAATGAAAAAAATGTGCCATAGTTGGGTCACACAATTCAGCAGTGCTGAACTGCTACAGTAAATTGCCCCTTTAAAAGTGATTCCATTTTCATTTTCCTAAATAAGATACAGTACTTGACATATTTTATGGAAGCTGAAATAAAATTAAATATCCCTGCCAATGCTTGTGGTTAATGACTACTATTTAGATGAGTGAAATTTAAATATAACATGTATATGAAATATTAATAATAGGATCTATATACATAATAGTCAGATGGGATTTCACTCAGCAAGGACTCTATGTGGTGGAAGCAATGTCTGGGGATTAAATGAGATGTGGAAGTAAAGTGCTTCACATCACCTCAATTTTCTCAAGTAAAGCACCAATCTATTGTACAGAAGCAGGAACCATACCGATTGCAAAGTCTTTTTTAAAGAAAATATTTTTTTAAAAGTATTCACTTTTTTAAATACTTCTTAAAATATTCCAAATCACAAATGTATGACTATAGATTTTTTTTAAGTATCTTTGAATCAGGTGTTCTCTCTCTCTCTCTCTCTTGTTTGTTTTATTCCTGGCAACTCCCTAGACAAGCCCCTGCAGTTTTACTGGTAAGATTTTAGAAGTGGTTTTGTCCTTGCCTACTTCATGAGGCACCCAGCTGGCTTTGTTCCTAAGGTGGGACTAAAGCTCAAAGTCTCCTAGTTTTGTGCCTAGTACTTTAACCAACATACATATCAACTGGCTCTGAGGAACAGATCTTAGATATGCACTTATTTAAGGCAAATAAATTAGATGCTATGAGACTATTTATAACTTAGAAATATTTTAGTTCATATCACAAACTTGGTTACTTATTTTTTTAAAAAAATAATTTTTAACAACTAATGGAAGTTTATATAAAAATAAAAGAAATGTGAATTAATAAACAAAAAGTGAATGAAATATCAGGATCCAAGAATAGAAGCACCATGACCAGATCATAAGAAGCAACTGATCCATTCTACAATGTTGGGGCAATACATTTTAAGAAACTCAAGAAGAGAATTTCATTCAGAGGACCCAATATAGAATGGTGAATATAATTTCTGAATTAAATTTCTGAATTAAAGGAACTGGATATATTTTAAAAGAAGAAACATTTATTTATTGCTTTTTACTTTCACTCCATTTAAACACTCCCTAACTTCAAATCAACTGAAACTTCAAATTATTGCATACAATATCTATCATTCATTTTATTTCTCAGTTGCTAGTTATGTTAAAAGAGATGATATAGATGTTACTTTTTGATAGCATTCACTAAGATTTTTGCCACTTTTATATAGATAATGTAACTGTGTTTTTGAGATTATCTTTCATAGGTTATCCCTTTCATTTCTTAAACCTTGTATAATGGTCAATAGCTAAACAATACAATACAGTATTATTTTGCTTTTGTTATGGGATAGTTTTTCACTGCTTTCTTGATATTTTATATTTTGGTATCATTTATAAGGGAAGTTCAATGACTTAGGCTGAAACTATAATACAGTTAAATTAATCCTTAATTATGAAAGCCAATAATATTTTATCCTTCTGGTGCAAATTTTGAGGTCATATGAATGGCAGCTACATAAAAAAGAAAAATTACATTGTACCTGGAAATATCTAATTGGATAACATTGTATTCTATTCCGGATCTTTTCAAATGAAACTGTATGTTAGTCTCTGAGGTGCAGTGAATAAGTACATAGTTCATATGTCTGATAGCAGATAAGCATCTCTGGTCATCTCTGTTGTGCTGAAACTACAGTGAGATGGGGTAGCCATTAAGGAATGCATAACAGGAGAAAAGTTTTTAAGAAGTTAAAAAGTAAAAAAAAATGTTTAAAAACACTCTACATACTACTTTGTTTCAAAAAGAAAAATGCATTAGATTTATGCAGATTAAATGCACTGAATTATCAGAACTGATAATTACTTATAAGGTTACATAAACTTATATCAGATAATTTCAGATTATTTATCTCATGTGTTTAATTAATGTAATAAATATACAATAGAAATTGATGTTTATCAATCTATTATTCTTAAAGGGTATCCATTTAGTCATATAATAACCCATAATTTAAAAATATGTTTTCATCAGGATAACCTTGGAATTTTTTTCAACAAAGTGAAAGTTAAGGACTTCATTAATTTCAGACCCTCTGTGATCTGATTATTCTATGAGAAACTATATTTTTCCTATTATTATCCATCAAGCATTCAATTTTTATAGCTCTGAAATATGCCTGAAAATATACAGTCATTCATTAAGAAAGAGATTATTCATAACAGAAGTTATTAAAATTCCTTTGATTTATGAATACTTTAATATTTTATTCCTTGGCTAGGTTTTCTTCTCTCCTTGTTCTACCTTTGGATATCATTCATAAATTTCAAACATAAAATAGAACATGTGTGTATGAAAAATGGGAATAGGATAAATCTCATCTAGAAAGAAATGTTGATAGATAACAGACAGACAGATACATAAGATAAATAATAAAAAATATTGCATTTTTGTTGCAGAAATATTGGGTGTTTTATTTGTAAAACATGTATCTACAATTCAGTGTAAGACCTTTGGGGAAAAAAAACTATATTATTGGTGAAACAAAATTTACAGAAAGATGCAAAGACCATTTTGCTTATGTTCTACATATTGCCTCTTATTTCAAACACTTACAAATATAAAATAGAAGCAAGCAGAGGATATAACACATCCCTAAGGCATTTGTTTTTCAAGCTGAAGATTATGCATAGTATCAAATCAGATAAAGAGATATATGCAGTATATATTCAGTCATGCAGATTTACTGAGAAGCAGTAAGAAGCAGACAATCTTAGCACACTAGCCGAATGGAACCAGGATTCCTGGTTTACTATGAGTTACCATAATTGAATTGTATACAGGTTGTAATGGCAATTGGGACAAGAACTTCCATATTTATCAATGCTCCCTGCTAGCTTCCCACAAGGAAACTCAATGTGAAAGCAGATAGGAAGTTGGAACTGCTTCCACCCATGATCATTCTGTTCCTCTCATTTAAAAAAATATGTCTCTGAAATATTAACCCAGTGGGGCATGGGTTGTCTAGTTAGTGACAAAAAGTAAATACTGAGTTGGCTATATTAATTTAAAAATGATAGTTTTTTAACGTAATATTGCACTACAAGTTGCAAAGATATTCTAATACAAAATATATTTATTACGAAGAAATACATACTCAAAATAATTAGAGAGCACACTACACTAGAAATTATTTTGTTCTGTATAGTTCTTGATGGCAGTAGGGCTATTACTACAGAAATAATTTATACTCAAATTGCATTACAATATGAAAAAATATAAAAAATGCAGAGACCTCACTCTGACAACAAAGATTTATATTATCAATTTAGTTTTCTAAGTTCTAATGTAAAGAGTGGATGGCTGTGAAGATTGAATTATCAAAAAGGCTGAAGAAATAAAATGGATGTTTTTAAATTTTGGAGGCAGAGAAAATCATTGAGAATATATTGGATTGCAAAAAGAACATATAATTCCTGAGTACATAAAATTAGTCTGTTCTTTGCAAGCAATAATAATGGCCACAGTGGAACTTAAATATTTTAGCAAACATTTTCATTTCTAAACACAAGAAAAATTAACTTTTTATGTTACGAACTTAAAGAATTTGAAATAAAAGGCAAAAAGCTAAATAAAATTTTGGACCAAAAAAGTTATAAATGAATTAAAGATTGGGGCATATTTGGATTATTGAAACTTTTATTGTAAAATTTTGGAAATAATTACATAAAATAAATAATTTTCTATAGGAACCAGAGTTATTTTGTGAACTGTAGGTGACAACAAAGATTAGATACTTTATATTTTTAATTGGACACTGGAAGGAAAGATTCCAGGCAAAAAGAAAAACAAAACATGTCTTTGATTTGTAAAATGACACAAAATACTGTAATATTTGAAATATTAAAAGAGACCTTGGAGCTAAAAATTCATAGCCACAATATTAGCAGTGTCAATAATGATGTCTGTTTCTATGGATAGACTATGTTTAAAGGATGTTAATGAAGGAATTTCAGAAGTGAAACAAATTGTGTTTGATGAAGAAATAGTGGAGTCAGAAATATTGGGTATAAAAAAAGTATAGTAACACTAAGAACAGGGGTGGGATTCTACCAGTTCGGACCAGCTCTATAGAACTGGTTGTTACGATTCTGCGTAGTTCGGAGAACCGGCAAATCACACCTCTGGCTGGCCCCTCCCCACCCACCCCACCCAGGAGGCTTCCCTGAGGCCCAGTCAGGGGTGGTATTCAGGGGGTTGGGGGAGGGAGAAGTGGCCTGAGAGCAGAGCTGAACCTTCCTTAGGACTGAAGCTTCTATTTTTCAGTGCAGACTCAGGCAGCAGATTGCAGAAAGGTAGATCTGGGAGTGAAGCTGTGATTCTGCAAGCAGCTCAATCTGCCTACCTGCTTTGCCTGATTTGGGGTAAAAGTTGCTCTTTTTTAAAAATAAAAAAATCAATATTTACATATATATTTACAATATTTACATACAAGCCATGCCCAGCCAGTCACATGACCACCAAGCCACACCCACAAATTAGACCATGCCCACAGAACCGGTTGTTAAGAAATTTGAATCCCACCCCTGACTAAGAAGGTATTTAAAGTGGAAATACAAGTGTCAAGGGCATGATCTTGAGAAGGACACTTTACTGGATATAGAAAAGAAAATGGCTAAAGATTTAAAAATGAAAAAGGAAATACAAATTGTGATCAAGTTAATGAGCTGCATAATGTCTTTTTATTGATTTTACAAAAGAGGCTTGTTAAACCTCAAAGACATGTATGTGTTGAGACAAAGAAGAATCAAAGAAAGATCAAATCTGATGACAATATGGAACTAAAGGTTAAGATTTTCAGAAATAAAAGGAAGGAATATAAAGTTAGCTTATTTGATCAGGGTTTAAAAAGACATGTCTTTATGAAATTCTGACAACCCTTTATAGTTTTTATTCTGGTACCAGGATTGAAAAGTTGATGTCTTATGGATTTCCTTATGGATAGGGTACAAGTTATGGGAAGATGAGAGATCTGTTTGTAACTTTATAGAGGGTGAAGGGCTACCAAACATTTTTATATTTATGATGAAGATTGGAAGTCAGTTTTAATATTTTCTTTTATTTCTCTTTATTTCATTCTTTCCTTTTCTTTTTTGCTTCTTTCTTTGCACTTTTTACTTTTCTCTCTCTCTCTGAGTTTAGTTTAGTATTCATTTTCATTACAGTGATTAATAATATAAAGAGACAGAACACAAGATTGATAAAGGGCTAACAGAAGACTTGTGCTTGTAAGAATTCAAAAAGCAGTAATTTGTAGACAATCCTGCTAAAATGATGTTAATAGGATCAAGGTAAATAAAAATCAAGTCGACATTAACAACTACAACAAATGAACTACTCCCAAAAATTGTATCCAAAGAAAATAGATTTTGGTTTATCTATGTATTTTCTTTCAACTCAAATATAAAGATTATTGTTATTTTTTGTTTTCCTCCAAAGCCTGTTTACAATATCAGTAATTATGAACTTGGATCTCAAAATTATATGCCCAAAACACATTCCACAATCTTGGAAACTAAAACATACTTCTGCAGTCATAGAAATGGCAGACACAGATGACCATTAATAGTATACAGTATCATATAAGAACCCCCTTTTTTCAACACTCACGGTTATTCACTAATTATGCATAATTCTTGGAAATGTGAATAAGTTGGATACTATTTCAGTGTAGGAACAGGAGGCAAAATTAAGATCAAAGGGCAGAATTCCATCTTATGACATTCATGCATCAATTTGCTACTTGAAAAATTTAAAGAGTAAGGCAAGATATAAGTATAATCTAAAATGTTGTTTTAAAAAAGCATTGTCAGCTCTATAGAGAATAAACCTGAAATAAACCCTATTCTCAGTTGGTCTTGTCTATTTCTGCTTCTTGTTAGTAAACACTTTAAAATATGTAAGACATATTTTGATGTTGCTACCAGAATCCAAGTGAGAATTGTTAGATGTATCTAACTAGCTGCTTATTTATCCTCCCTTGCCCCCATAGGCTACATGCATAAACAGAAATAATTTAACAAGACTGGATAGTTTAACTTTTTTAAAAAACTATAGCTTTCATTTTTCCTATTTATAAGATTAATTTGATTATTTTCATCAGTCAAGAAGTAGTATTCCCAACTTGCCCGCTGCAAGAGTACATTGCATTTCTTGTTTTTCTCCCCCCTTTTTCCAAATCTGTTTTGTTGGCTGACTGTAGAATATTTGTGGTTTCTCCTATGTTTATTAAAAACTATGGTCTGAAATCCCATGAAAACGAATAGCAGGCTGATAAAAGGCACTTGGCTGCTTCTTCTAATAGATTTCAGCAGTTTTAACACACATAGAGAAAGCCTACAAATTCCTTTGAAACCTCCCTATTGTTCTTATATAATACATAATCCAGGCCAAAAATCATTTCAGGATATATCAGAAAAGAAGAATTGGCTTTGGAAATAATTTACATTATCATATGTGTCTCCCACCCTTTACTTTTTGGTGTGCTAATTAAAGGCTGAGAATTCTTAAATTTCATTAACCCAATTTTTAATGTCTATTATAGAGGTAAATGTTTCCCCTATCCAGTCATGTCCAACTCTAGGAGTCAATACTCAACTCCATTTCTTAACTGAGGGAGCCAGCTTTATCCGAAGATGCTTCTGTGGTCATGTGGCCATCCCACCAAAGTTTTACCTATTTTTCTACTCACATTTTCATGCTTTCAAATTGCTAGTTTGGGAGGAGCTGAGGTGAGGAACAAGCACTCACTCCATCGCATGGTGCTCGGGTCTCGAACTGGTCTGTCGCCTTTCCAGGCAACAAGCCCAGGTCTTTTTTTTTTTTTTTTTTTAAAGACAAATTTTATTAGTTTTACAAAACAATACACAAACAAACAAGGCATAATAACATAAAAGATCTTTTCTGAAAAAACCAATAGAACATACAAAATAGTTCCAAATTATAATATATATATATTTACGTTATCTGTTCAACTTCGTATCTTATCCCAACTTCTCCTTTTCATTCTATTATCCAAATTATATTTCTTACTAATTAAAATTTTATTGCTTTTCAAAAACAATACACAAACAAACAAAACATAGAACATAAAAACATAAAACATCTTTTCTGAAAGTTGCTTGATCCCGGGTTAAAACTCTTCGCACAGACACAAATTCAAAAATCATATTCACTTTATATACCATTCCATATCATTACCATTTTCCATTTTCTATATAGCTTCTTCCCTCTTTTATCTTTCTTAGTTTTATTTTATTTATCTCATCTCAGTTCGATTCATAATACATATCATTCTTTGTCTGTTCTATTTCCAGCTATCCATTCATCTTTTCTCTTTAAACAAACTTCTCCTGTACACTGATTGGAGTGATGCCTTTTACTCTTTCCCCTAGCTTAATAATACTTAATATAACACTTAACTTATATTGGGATTCTGTTTAGTACATTCTAAAATTACACAATGAGTTTTGTGAGAAAGGAAAAAACACAACAATAACAAAGAAAAAGCATATAAGACCACTATCAATGCCATTAAGAAACTAATCATACATATTAATACTCCTTTATATCTTAAACATTTTATTCTAAATACACATATAAAAACACAATCTTATGTACCTTACAGAATCCCTTTTTTCAATTAAATTTACCCATTGTCTCTAAATAAGTTTTGTTTCTTTAAATCTTGCTTCCCACCATTAAGGCTTCTCATCCCCTCCTTTCTCTCTTGCTTATTCTTCTCCTTGCCCTTTTTACCCCTTTGTCTCTCCTCCTCCCTTTTCTTCTTCTGCTTTCCCCCTTTCTGTTGTTTTCTAACCTTGTATCCACCTTTCACCTCATTTTTCTCTTTTTTGGTTGTTTTTTCAAGCCTTAAAGTCCCCTTTTTCTTTTCCTCTTTCTCCTCCTCCCCAAATAGAACCATTTGTTCATCAAAGATGTCTTCTTCTTTGTCCCAGTCGTCCTGCTGCGCAGTCAATTTTTCATAAGTACATACCGCCATTTCTAGAAATTGAAAAAGAGTGCCCAAAGTATCTTTTCCACCTTGTTCTTCTTTTTTATATTTTTGATATTCATTTTTAGTTCATCCACAAGCAATGCCATCGTGAAGAGAAATTTTTTTTCCAAAACAACCACCCGAGTGTTTTTAATCAAGAATAATTCCCAAAAGTTCCAAAGTCACCAAAGAATCCAAATAAACTATTTCTTTTAATACTTTTTTCTTTCTTCCATTTCTCTTTCTGGGGTTGCTGTTTGATCAAAGAGTTCCAATTAAGATATATCTTTTAGAAGCCGTATTAATATTCAAAGCTCTTTAAAATTCTAGGCAATCTCCTCCTTTTTCAAATTCTGCTCCATTTTTTTTTCCTCTTCCTTCCCACTTACAGCAACAATTTTCCTTTGAATGTTCAGAAATCCATACCTCCAATGCGGGTTTTCCGATTTCTTTTAAGATTCTATCGCTGTCACGTTCGGAAGGAGAGTGAAAAGAAAAAAAAAGCTTTTCCTTTAATTTACATTCGCCGCTTGACACATTCTGGAAACGATGTTTCTTTAGCAAGTTTCAAATTCCAGGATACTTTCACTGTTACTTGTCCCGGTCAGCAAAGATCACTTTCAATTCTTCACAGCTCCTCCTGCACTTTCTTTTTCCGGCTGAGCTCTTCTATGTGGCGGCCATTGCTGACTGCCGCTCAGCTGCCCTTGGAAAAGGGGGTTTCACTGGCTAGGGAAGAGAGGTCCAATATCTCTCGACCCTGCCAGACCCCCCCTGTCTTCGCCACCTTCTACGGAGGTGGCTTAGCCCCGAAGCCAAATGGCTCGGGGCACTCGGGCAGTGAACACAGGCAGAAACCGCGCACAGTCGCGGATTCCTGCCTGCTCCGAAGCACTGCAGACCGGAAATCACAACAAGCCCAGGTCTTAACCATTAAGAAAGATCAGGCATGTCCAACTGGTGGATCACATGCAACCCTGGACAGCTAGTAAGAAAAAAAAGTGTGGGGGGAGCAGATCCAGAAATGACAGCCTAATCAGCCTGACATCAATACCTGGGAAAATCTTGGAAAAGATAATCAAGCAACAAATCTGCTTTAAAAAAAACCTAAAAATTTTTTTGTAACCAGAAGCCAACATGGATTGATTAAAAACAGGTCATGCCAAACAAACATTTCATTCTTTGACAAAGTGATTAAATTATGAATCAGCAAAATGTTGTGGACGTATACTTAGATTTCAGTAAACATTTGATAAAGTAGACCACAATCTACTTCTTGGTAAGCTAGAAAACTGTGGGATAGATACACACACCACATAGATCTGTAACTGGCTGACAAATCATACTCAATGTGTAATCCTTAATGGAATTATATCCACATGGAGGGAAGTAAGCAGTGGGGTACTCCAAGGTTCTATTTTAGATCCAATACTCCTCAACATCTTCTTAAAAAATATAGATGAGGGTATAGAAGGGGAACTCATCAGATTTGCAGATGACACTAAACTGGCAGGAATAGTAAGCTCAAGATCTAAAAAGATCTTAACAGACTTGAACACTGGGCCCTATCTAACAAAATAAAATTCAATGGAGATAAATGTAAGGTTTTATACTTAAGCAAGAAAAACCAACTGTATAGGTAAAGATCTTGACAGACTTGAACACTGGGCCCTAGATAACAAAATGCAATTCAATGGAGATAAATGTAAGGTTTTATACTTAAGCAAGAAAAACCAACTGTATAGGTAAAGATCTTGACAGACTTGAACACTGGGCCCTAGCTAACAAAATGCAATTCAAATGTAAGGTTTTATACTTAAGCAAGAAAAACCAACTGTATAGGTGAAGACCAGGTGAAACTTGCCTCAATGCCAATATCTTGGTGTCCTAGTGAACATTCATTTAAATATGAGCCAATTGTGTGCAGCAGCAACCAAAAAAGCCAATGCAATCCTAGGCTGCATTAATAGAGGGATAATGATCATGTGAAGTTCTAGTACCGCTTTGCAAAGCCTTAGTAAAACCACACTCGGAATACTGCATCCAGCTCTGGTCATCATAGTATAAAACAGTTGTAAGACTCTGGAAATTGTGCAGAGAAGAGCAACAAGAATGATCAGGGGCTGGCGGCTAAAATGGTTATAGGAACTGGGCATTTCTAGCAGTGTTCCAATATTTGAGGGGCTCCTATAAACCACCAAAAGACAAGATGGATGGAAACAATGGATGGAAACTAATCAAGGAGAAAAGCAACCTAGAATTAAGGAAAAATTTCCTAATGGTGACAGCAACCAATGGAACAGCTTGCCTTCAGAAGTTGTGGGTGCTCCATGACTGAAGGCTTTCAAAAAGAGACTAGGCAACCATTTGTCTGAAATGGTATTGGGTCTCCTGCTTCAGGAGGATTGGACTAGAAGACCTCCAAGGCCCCTTCCAACTCTATTATTATTCTATTCTATTCTATATTGCAACTCCACCAGATCATATACTTTTAAATTTATTATGTGATTTATACACATTAATATATTACATATTTTAGATGTGGTCCAAGACAATTTCTCTTCACTCAGTGTGACCCAGGCAAGCCAAAAGTCTAGACACCCTACACATGATCAAATCAGCTCTATTATAGTAGGTGAGAACAAGCTGAGAGCACTTGTTTTTAATCTCTATTGTGGATGGCAGGCAAATGAAAATAGGTTGTTCTGTTCAAGGGGACAGTGTTATAGCTCATAGTTTAAATCTAGAGGTTTTTAATATAATAATAGAAAGAAAAAATATCTCATTACCATCAATAATTGAAGCAACATTTTTTTGTCTTTTTTGACTGAATTGAAAGCTCAAATCTATTTATTTACTATGGTCACCCATTTCAAAAATGTGACTCTTTGATTGAAAGTAATAATACTTTACTCACTTCACTTATTGTTTTAATTGTAATATAGCTGTTTACCTCACTTCCTG
This sequence comes from Notechis scutatus, assembly GCF_049901735.1. Taxonomy (NCBI): domain Eukaryota; kingdom Metazoa; phylum Chordata; class Lepidosauria; order Squamata; family Elapidae; genus Notechis; species Notechis scutatus. The sequence continues at coordinate 212,604,689 of NC_142009.1, read as the reverse complement.
ATTTATCCCAATTCTAAGTTCAAACTAGGCCAGCCATCCCAGTTTGGTATGATTTTAGCTATAACACCCACCTTCTTCAGCCAACATGACCAAATTGGTGGTTGACTCTGGAAATAAAAGTTGTTGTCCAATAGAATCAAAGAATAATAAATTGAAGAAAGCTGAACTAAACCCTTACAAAAGTCAAGAATATCTGTTCCAACATGTTCCACCTATGCAACAAAAACTAAACTGCAGACTTTTGTAAATATTTGAAGAAGCAGAAGTGGCAAAGGAAAACAGGGAGTATAAAGACACACTCATAAACATGTACACTAAAGCAATTACACATTCCACAGAAAGGATTCTTTGCAGAATAGTTTCAATGGGATACAAAAGTGAGTGGCATGATTTAATTAATGGTGATGATGTAACAACAATAGTTTAACCTTCCTGCAATTCGATATTTTTTATCTTTAAACTAGCTACTAGGACTATTAATTATTGATTGTATGAATATATCTATGTTTGCAAATAAAATTTCTTATCAAGAATCTCTAGAACTAAACTACATTTAGTTTGGCTATAAATTTGTCATATTGGCATTCATTCATCTAGCATAATTCCAGTTTCTATTCCCTTAGCAGTCACACACAGATTCCAATAACCTATACTTCGTTTTGCATTCCCACATGCAAAAAACCTGCAGAATATCAGTATCCACATAATCAGTTATAATCTGTTGCTTTTGTTTTAACAGTAAGATATGAACTATGACCAGGTTTTGCTAGAAACTGAAAGTGATTTGCACATTACAGTAAGATAGGGTTCAAATACTGCCACACTGTGGTCTATTTACTGGCTAATTTGAGCAAAAGTTAGTAGTTATAAAATGGAATAGCAGATAACAATAAGTAAACAAGAAACTACTAATAGGACATATTATAAATCTGAATGAAATAATTACAAGAAACAATGAAAATAATTCTGTATAAAAAGGCAATGAATTAACTTGATTTTTCTGGTACACGAAAATAAAGTATTATCCACTCATTTTCTCTTCAACAAGTTTTATTCATAACAGTAGACTTTGAAGAATAATGCTGAAACTTCCTAATTAATTTCAGTGCTTTGGAAAAAAACCAATCTATACTACTGCATGCATAGAGAACACTTAAAATCTAATATGCTTTCTTTTGTAACTGATTTCTAAACTCTGCCATGTTTTTCCAGGTAGTACCTCAGCCTTATGCAAAACTCTCTTGTGTGTGGGGGGGTGCATGCACACACATACACACATGTATATCACCAGCAGAAAGTGGTAATAATTACTAAATAAATGTTTTGTTTGTCTTGTGTTATTCAGGAGCTATTATGACGTGTTACTATAATAATGCCTAAGATGTTGTTTATGATTATTGTCAAAAATAGACATTCCTCTCTGGCCATAGTGGGTAATTTAAGGGGTTATAGATAACTTTTGAATATTAAAATTGCCAAAATCATTTTAATGCTTCAATTAGTCTGATCTAATCATGCACAGAATCACACACACATAGAAAAGAAATAAAATCCCAACACTGGAAATGATGAAATGAGAGTTTTTGATGGTGGAAATCATGTACTTTTTCAGTAAAATATTAATTTTAGTCCCAGGCAAAGAATGATTTTGTAAGTGGAACAGTGAGCCAGCACCAACACAGAAGCCCTCAAACCAGCCATGAATAGCTGTAGCATTATCCTTTTTTGTTTGTTTATTTATGTTGGGAATACCAAAACTTGCTAGGTATTTTCCCTTCATACACACTTATACACACACCAGTTTCTTTCACTGCTCTGGTGGACAGAGTAATTGAGGAGGAGAGTGAGAGAATTTATATCTCTGCTGGGAACACAGCACCATCTCTGGCAATACTAGCCAGCTCCTTCCTTTCTGCAGAAGCCACTAAAACCACTGACCTACTAGCTGACTCTAGGTCTATTACTTTAGGAAAGGATAAGTAGATTTTGTCTAGCATGACTTTCTCAAGAAGAGAAAAAGTGGTGGAAAGGAAAAAGAAAGGAAAGGAAAAACCCAATTCAGAATGGGAAAGCAGAGATAGAGAACACTACCAAACACCCTCTGGATGATATCAAAGGATTCTGAGAGATACAGCATATATACTTCTCTATTATTATTATTATTTTTAAATGTTTTTATCTCTCCCCCCCCCCATTCTCTTCACATTTCTTAATAGTTATTCAACAGTATACATATTCACTACTTAATTCAAAAGTCCTGAAGGATGAACAAGACTACAGACTTCCCTTGGTCTTCCCTTGGAAGAGCTTCTCCATTACTCCTCACTCTGCCGACTCCACTCCCTGGGAAAGGTCAGTAGGGTGGGTGGTTTGTTAGCCCCAAAGCTCCCCTTAACACTTTACTTCCAAAAGAGGAGGAAAGCGAGACGCTTCCTCTCCCACTCCCCCCACTCCCCACTTCTTTCTTTCCATCCAACATCTCTTGCACCCCACCCACTTCATCTCCGACTCTTTCCCTACAAGAAGATTCTCCCTCACTCCCAAGTGTATGTAAAGGGGTTCTTCCAGTATCTCTAGACCAAGTCTCCAGGTGTCTCTTTCCAGGAGGCGGCGGCACTTAAGTCTCTTACACCACCACCACCACCACCACCACCACCCCAGTCTTCTTTGGCATTGGTTGGATGGTCACGTTCTTCAGCCTGGCCGCAGAAATGGCACTTCCCCCCTTCGATTTCTTTTCCTGCTTCTTGCCCTACTCCCCCCCGCCCCCCGCGACCATTAGTTGTAACTTGGACCAGTGTGCGGAGAAGGTAAATGAAAGGGGGTGGGGGAGGCCATTCCATCCCTTGAGGAGTGGGAAACAAGAGGGAGGCAGGGAGAGGGGAGAGGGGAAAGGGGAGGGAGAGAGGGAGAGGGAGGGAGGGAGAGAGAGAGAGAGAGAGAGAGAGAGAGAGAGAGAGAGAGAGAGAGAGAGAGAGAGAATATTACCCACCCCCCACCCCGAGCCACTCAAACCCGGCTGAAATGCCTTCGCTCCGGCCGCTCAGCTAGTCCTACCTGGTCTTGCGATGGAGCCTGGCCTCCCCTGTTGCCTGGGTTAGACTGCGCCTGCTGCTGCTCCTTCATGGCTGTCATTGTCCGGGGCGAGGTTGCGGGGGTGGGGGGGAGACGGACGACGGCACTTCCTTTGACGGCTGGCCCTGCAGGAGGAGAGCCCCTTCCCTCGGCCGCCGTTACATAGCACAAGCCTTCTTCCCCTTCTTCGCCAGCAAGGGCAAAGCCTTAAGGGGCGGGCGACTCAGAGGCAAAGCGGGCAAGAGACGGGAACGGGACCAGCCTGCGTCGCGCTCGCCAGGCTACCGCAATCCTCCCCAGGCTGAAGCCACCGGGGTGGGGTGGGGAGAGAGAGAGAGAGAGAAAGAAAGAAGCGCGCCCAAAAAGGCTGGAGAGCTTCGATTAACGAGCGCGCGGCAACCTGGAGCCGGCGGCAGCCACTTGGGACTTAGGGAGGGCTCCCCGCGCAGGCACGCTCTGGCATTACTGAGGTGTGGGTGCCCTCAAGAGCGGCAGCAGGCTCGGGTGAGCGCCGGCTGCGGGGACAGAATGCCGTGAGAAGCGCGTCCCTCGGAGGAAGCGGGGAGAAAAGAAAAAGAAAAAAAAGAAAGGAGGCGGGAAGCCCAAGCGCGCGGTTTCTTCTCCCGCGGCAGCTATATCCCGCAGCCCTGCGCCGCAAGCTCCGCGGCTGGAGCTGAGGGACGAGGAGCGCAGCGCTGCTCCTCAGACGGCACATTCGCTTTCCCTCCTCAGCTGGAATGGACCATTCAAGAATCACAGGCACGGGGGCGGGGGGGAGCGGGGGGGGGAGGCGAGAGGCGAGAAGATGCCGTAGATGGAGGAGGTGGTGCCGTCGCCTACCTGGCTGCTTGTACTGCTTCCTTAAAACCGCCACGCCGCCACTACCACCAACACCCCCTCCTCCTCCTCCTCCTCCTCGCGACTTGCCAAGCATTTAACCTGGAGTCACCTCGGAGCGGACGGGGGCAGCTTATGATATTTGGAAGGACGGAGCCAGCAAGGAGGAGCAGGCAATCGTGTCCCGGGAGAGGTGGAGGTTTGGCTTGGGGAAGAACTGTTCGAGCCACGAATGAGCCACTCGTACGCGCACCTACCCACACTCCCAGGGAGGGGAAGAAAACTGGCTAAGTTGGCTTTGGCGTGGCAAACGACGAGCGAGAAGCTCATGGGCAATTCAGCTTTTCAGAAAGAAAGAAAGAAAGAAAGAAAGAAAGAAAGAAAGAAAGAAAGAAAGAAAGAAAAAGAAAGAAAGAAAGAAAGAAAGAAAGAAAGAAAGAAAGAAAGAAAGAAAGAAAGAAAGAAAGAAAGAAAGAAAGAATGCTTCGTTTCTGCCATTGAGAATACACATAACGTAACAAACACTATTCTTTTCCTCTCAGAGATTGCTTTCAGGGTGGAGTCAAAAAGAGAGAGCGGGAGAGATTTCAGACAATAAAATCTCAAAGCTGGGTTTGATCAGACTCATCATAGGATCAGACTCGGTCTCATAGGATGAGGTACATTTTTAAAAAAAAAAACTCACACTCTTAAAGATATGAAAAGTCTCATTTCAATCTCATGCAATCTACCGCCATGCTTCCAATATTACAGGATCAAAATTTAACTAGACCCCTGAGGATCACAAGCATTTCTATCAGAAGTAGCTATTCTATACTCAGTCTTCTACTTTATACACTAACTTGAATGCAGAATAGGAAAACTTTTTTTAAAAGATTGCTAAAAAAAAAAAAAAGCAGTCTATCTAACCATGATTCCTAGAAATTTGTCATACTTTTCCCAATCTTGGTTTGGAGATCACAATAAACAGGGACAACTCATTCACAAGGAAAAGGGGATCAGTAGCTGATGTATTTTAACTGATGAGTTTAAGAGTAGTGAGTTAAATGCCAGCAAAACTGCAGGAAGAGAGAAGAATTAAAACTTCCTGAGCATGTAAAACTACATGCCAACTACAACTGGGCATGTATAGAAACATTTATCTGTGGATGGATGGATGTAAATCAATAAATGTTTGTTGATGTAAGTATGGAAAAAAATCAGGGAAAGGGAGAGAGATTAGCTAACTCATAAAGGCTTTGTGATCCAACTCAGCATATAAGACACCTGTTATGATTTTTTTATATATAACAAGCAATGTCAACCTTGTAATTTCATTTCCAGGATGTAATTCACCTTAGCAAATTTCTCATGCCTCCACTTGACTGCAACTTATAAGCAGCAATAAAGCAATGAACCAAGGTTGAGTTAAGCATGTCTAGCTAACACAATGGGACAACATGCCACAGCCAACTTGCTGCAGCCTGCTCAATTCACCACAGCCAACTTGTTGTGGCCAACTTGTTGTGGCCAACTTGTTGTGGCCAACTTGTTGTGGCCAACTCATTGCAAGACAACACGCTATGGCCAGCTGTGGGATAACTTGCTGTGGGACAATTTAACAATTCTATTTAATTGTTTAAAATAAATTTAAAAATATTTTAATTTTTGCAATTCACATTTAAATCTTTTCCTCCTTTTGCATCCTTTCTTTGACATTGCTATCCCACTATTTCTTTGATATTAGTGTAACTCTTGTCCTGCAGCAAGTGTCAGTGTTTCAACTAACAAACTCCAAACCAATAAACTCTGAGACAGGCACTTCCTCAAAGTCCCATTTTATTAGAGTAGTCATATTGGTACATCTGGGAAAATCTGAATCTGAGCATTCTGTTTTTTCCCTTCCCAACAGAAATTCAAAGATCCATCCCCTGTACCCATCAGTCCATCCCATGGTCCAATCACCATCCATCCCAACTGGAGACATCTCTCCAACCACTCCTTTCCCAGGTGCAGGTTGGCTTGTCTTTGACTCAGAAGAAGAATGTTGTTATGTCTAAACTTCCACCTCTCTCTAAAATCCCCCTTCCCAAATTCCCAGGCACTAAAATGTGGCAACACGGAAGTTTCTAAATAAAATATGGCTTCCAAAGCTGACAGCAAGTTCTCCCACAGTGAATTGGCCACAGCAAGTTGGCTGTAGCAATTTGCCATGACAAATTATCATATATCTGTCTAGCTAGGCATTTCAAACCAAGCTAATTCTTGTTGGAACTGTATGCAAGCTAAATATGAACTAAATCTATATATTGGTACTCCTAAATGTACTTCCTACTAAGAAATAAGTAAGGAAGCAAATTACTTTGGCTAGCATTTTTTCTCTCAACTATTTTCTCCCATGCACTCATCGCATAAGTTCTTTCCCTTTCCATCATTGTCCATTTTTCCTTAAATCTATCTGTAATGAGTAGAACCCCACCCCTACCTCCTTGTAGCTCTTCTTCTTTCACTGCATCTTCTTCTGAACCCCTCATTCATCACCACCTCAAAACTCTGGCCCCAGGCTCTCCTGGAACCAATAATCCTTCTGAGCCAACACAATCATGGAACCACTTACCCTCCCTGTCTCTTTCTCCTTCTGCTTCCAAAAGTCTTTTTTCTTCAAGTCTCCAGCTCTGTCCTCTTCCTTTCTATCACAGCAGCCATCCCTTTTTTCCTTATGAAAAACATGTTCTCAAGGTCTGCTATTAGCTAAAGAGAAGGTGTCTGGGTAGCTGAATATTTGAGAAGTAGCTGAGAATTATGGGTGACTGCATGCTGTCACAAGGTGGCAGTCAACCTTGATCATTTGGAAAAGAAAAAAGATAAAATTGTAGGGGGGGAGAGATCTTAGAAAATTGTACTATGTAAGGTGATCAGAAGGATGCATGAAGAAATTATGAATCTGAAATTATTTGAACATTCAAGTGAGTGAAAAGTATGTCACTTATTCTTTGTTCTGCTTTGTACTTTATAATTTATTTATAGCATTACAGAGTAGTCAGAATGAATTCTTGTCAAGGTTGATCTGGGTGCATCCATCCAATGAGAGGTCAATTACTCTTATGTTTCGAAAATTTGAGAACGGTTATAATTCATTCATTAATAATAATTCATTTTTCTAGGTTATTAATATATTGTCTCTGAAATTGTCTTTTAATCTACTAGCTTTTATCATCATGCTGTCCACACACACAGAGACACAGACACAGACACAGGCACACACATATACATACATACATACATACATACATACATACATACATACATACAATAAATAGAACCTCTTTTTGCCATTAGTGGTATTAGCATACTAATAATTGCACTTTCGAGAGACAAGACAAGAATTCCCAGATCCTTAATGAAATTGCAATGTAACAGATAGATTTAAACATGTTCAGAACTGATCTTGGCAGGAACATTTTATCAATAAACTTGTTTTGCATACTAGATTTAATCACTGACTGTAATAGTATTATGATATGCGATTGATATGATAATATTTATTCTCCAAATTAACTATTGCTACTCACTAGAAGTTAGAAAGTTAGAAAACCTCAATTCTAGGCCAGTAAAAGCCAGCTTCCCAAATTTTAAAATGTACAGGTAAAAAAATATATCATTTATGAAAATAGTTAATCATGCTGCTAAACAAGTATATATTAAATACGCATGCATTTTAAGAACGTGAAAGGCAGCATTAGGTGTTCTAGAAACATGTTGTAGCACAGGACTACAGACAATCTGCTGTTTAAATATAGGATATTACAGTATGTTTAGGTAAAACTTTTTCTATACGTAGAATCATACAGGTGAAACTCAAAAAATTAGAATATCATGCAAAAGTTCATTTATTTCAGTAATGCAACTTAAAACATGAAACTAATATATGAGATAGACTCATTACATGCAAAGCAAGATAGTTCAAGCCATGATTTGTCATAATTGAGATGATTATGGCTTACAGCTCATGAAAACCCCAAATCCACAATCTCAAAAAATTAGAATATTGTGAAAAGGTTCAATATTCTAGACTCAAAGTGTCCCACTCTAATCAGCTAATGAAGCCATAACACCTGCAAAGGGTTCCTGAGCTTTTAAATGGCCTCTCAGTCTGGTTCAGTAGGAATCACAATCATGAGAAAGACTGCTGACCTGACAGTTGTGTAGAAAACCATCATTGACACCCTCCATAAGGAGGGAAAGCCTCAAAAGGTAATTACAAAAGAAGTTGGATGTTCCCAAAGTGCTGTATCAAAGCACATTAATAGAAAGTTCTGTGGAAGGGAAAAGTATGGGCGAAAAACGTGCACAAGCAGCAGGGATGACCACAGCCTGGAGAGGATTGTCAGGAAAAGGCCATTCAAAAGTGTTGGGGACTTTCACAAGGAATGGACTGAGGCTGGAGTCAGCGCATCAAGAGCCACCACACACAGATGGATTCTGGACATGGGCTTCAGATGTCGTATTCCTCTTGTCAAGCCGCTCCTGAACAACAAACAACGTCAGAAGCGTCTTACCTGGGCTAAAGAAAAACAGAACTGGTCTGTTGCCCAGTGGTCCAAAGTCCTCTTTTCTGATGAGAGCAACTTTTGCATCTCATTTGGAAACCAAGGACCCGGAGTCTGGAGGAAGAATAGAGAACACACACTGCAAGATGCTTGAAGTCCAGTGTGAAGTTTCCACAGTCTGTGTTGATTTGGGGAGTCATGTCATCTGATGTTGTTGGTCCACTGTGCTTCATTAAGTCCATGTCTTCCACTGTGCTTCATTAAGTCCAGGGTCAACGCAGCTGTCTACCAGGAGATTTTGGGGCACTTCATGCTTCCTTCTGCAGATGAGCTTTATGGGGATGCTGACTTCATTTTCCAGCAGGACTTGGCACCTGCCCACACTGCCAAAAGCACCAAAACCTGGTTCAGTGACTGTGGGATTACTGTGCTTGATTGGCCAGCAAACTTGCCTGACCTGAACACCATAGAGAATCTATGAGGCATTGCCAAGAGAAAGATGAGAGACATGAGACCAAACAATGCAGAAGAGCTGAAGGCCACGATTGAAGCATCCTGGTCTTCCATAACACCTCAGCAGTGCCACAGGCTGATAGCTTCCATGCCACACCGCATGAGGCAGTAATTGCTGCAAAAGGGGCCCAAAAAGGGGCCCAAACCAAGTACTGAGTACATATTATGCATGCTTAGACTTTTCAGAGGTCCGATATTGTTCTATGTACAATCCTTGATTTATTGATTGCATGTAATATTCTAATTTTCTGAGATTATGGATTTGGGGTTTTCATGAGCTGTAAGGCATAATCATCACAATTATGACAAATCACGGCTTGAACTATCTTGCTTTGCATGTAATGAGTCTATCTCATATATTAGCTTTACCTTTTAAGTTGCATTACTGAAATAAATGAACTTTTGCATGATATTCTAATTTTTTGAGTTTCACCTGTAGAATCATATCAACCATATCAAAGATACTGATAATTTAGGCTGTTGAGTTTTGCCCTTTGTTCAGTATCTTTGATATGGTTGTCTAGCTTCCAATTACATACATAGTAAAGGGATCCTCACCATTTCTTTGAGTGAGTAGTTCTGCTGATGAACTTCTCTTACCTATCAGAAAATTTACCCTAACATTTAATTGGAATCTCTCTTTTTGTAATTTACATTTATTATTCCATGTCCTACTTTCTGGAATGTTGAAGAGATCTTGATACTTATTCTGTGCAATGTTTCTTTAGGCATCATCTCCTACCTCAGTTTAAACTTTTCCAAGTCCTTCATTCTTTTCACCAGATCAGTTTCTATTTCTTTATCATCCACTCTGTCCTTTTCTGAACCAGTTTCAGTTTTTCTAAACCAGTTTCAGTTTTCCTTCTTAAAGTTCACTATCCAAAATTGAGCATAGTACTGGAAGTGTGATCTGACTTATTACAGCATAAAAAGGAACTGTTACATCCTATGACATGAAAACTCTATTTCAGTAGATATAATTTAAAATTGTCTTTAGCTTTCCTATAGCCATATCACTACTGGTTCAGTGTTCTCTCTCTCTCTCTCTCTCTCTCTCTCTCTCTCTCTCTCTCTCTCTCTCTCTCTCTCTCCTCTGAGTCAGTCTTAACATTGGTTACAAAATGGACATATAGTTTTAAAAGTGGTTTATCATTAGCTTTTTCTTAGGGCTAAAAGAGAGTGACTGGCCCAAAGTTACTAGTTGGCTTTTGTTCCTAAAGGCCAGTTGTTCCTAACTTGTATTCTCTTACCCTTGCCTGATTGGATTCACCACTAGAATAAACTGGCTCACCCTATGGCTGATTTTGAACAGTAATTGCAATCAATTATTATTTGAATATCATGTTCATAAATATCATTACCAAGCCAGGTAACAAGCCTCATCTTATATGTACGCTTTCCATTTAATTTCCAAAATGAATCATTTCAGATTTTTCTCAAGTTCCATTCTATGGATTTCAGCCTATTGAGAGACCCTCAAATGTATTCTAAGGTATTGTTATCCCTATCTAGCTTTGTAATTATTCACACATTTGATAAACATTCCTTCTATCTTTTCATTAAAATCATTGAAACCTGTAGAAAAGTACAGGAAGCAGGGCTACACTTTGTCACACTTCAATTAAAATCTTACTATATTTTTATGGGTATGGTATTGAGCCCAAAATTTATGTTGCTAAGTGACACATTTGTTAAGTGAGTTTTGCCCCATTTTACAACCTTTCTTGCCACCGCTGTTAAATGGATCACTATAATTGTTAAGTTAGGAACCTTCTGGCTTCCCAATTGACTTTACTTATGAAAAGCGTACAAAAATTGATCACATGAGCCCAGGATAGTGCAACTGTCATAAATCTGAACCAGTTGTCAAGCATCTGAATTTTGATCACATGACCATGGGGATGCGGTAATGGTTATAAATGTAAAAAATGGTCAAAAGTTACTTTTTTCAGTGCCACTGTAACTTTGAACAGTCACTAAACAAACTTGTAAGTCAAGGATTACATGTACTTCCTCAACCATCATACAATGTAATCCACATTGAAGAAGTTCAATAATCAGAATTTCTTAAAATCCTTTGTCAAATATTTAGTGGAAGCCAAGATTATATTTACTATATTATTCTTTCAGTTTGCTGATCTACTTTTCATACTATAAGTATATCTACTTATTCTTTAATAACAGGTAGCCTATTAACTACTAGACATTCTATTTTGATTTCAATTATAGGATAAATTAGTTTGTCTCTATGTAAGAGTGAAGAGATGGGAATCTGGCATTTTAAAAAATGCAACAATATTAAAAATTTATCAGAAGAACATCTCACTCTGGCCTCTTCTAACTCAGAATTGAATTGCTGAAACATTTTTCAGCAAAAGATTTCAAAGGACAATACCTGACTATAAGTGCTGAAATAGAATTTATAATCACATTTTGATATTACTCCATCTAAAAGAAAGTGTTACTCTGTGGTGTAGAAGTGGAACGTTACCTCACCCAATGGAACTTTCCCTGCATTTCTACTTCAACAAGAATGAGAGTGACAGTTCTCTAGGAAAAGGTTCATCTGGTAGGCTGGCAGTAATTCCATTTGGTGGGTGCTCATCTTTGCATTTCATAGTAAGTAAAATAGCTCCCCTACCAGCAGCTGCTCCTTTGAATGCATCACTGTATTTGCATAATTTGTGCTCCAGAAATGATAGGCACACATCCATACACTCTGGATTTAATGACCAATTGAAGAGAAAGAGAGGGAAGGAGGGGAAGGAGAAAGAAGGAGGGGGAAGGAAGGAGGGAGGGAAGGAGGTGGGGAAGGGAAGGGAAGGGAAGGGAAGGGAAGGGAAGGGAAGGGAAGGGAAGGGAAGGAAGGAAGGAAGGAAGGAAGGAAGGAAGGAAGGAAGGAAGGAAGGAAGGAAGGAAGGAAGGATAAACTGAAAAAGCATAATGCACCTGACAAAACTATCTCTGGTTTAATCCATGATACCTTTAGTCTATATCTAAAATTTGTTGTAATGTTCCTTTGTTGTTGTTGTTAAATAATATGTACATTTCTATGTAATATAGAATAGTACAAAAAGCAAGTTAGGATATTCTTCATTGCAGTTTGCTGCCTGTTTATATGTGCTGGTCCTTCATGGCAATGATCATAGGTATGCAGGAAAAATAAATATTAAGAAAAAATACATTTTCTATTAATTTATTTAAAAAACTAAGTCTTGCCCTTCTAAAGCTTACTCAACACTGAGAATGACTGGACAATTAAAACTGAAACAGAGTATAATCATTTGAAACTAATTAAGAAAAGGCTTATGAGATAAAACAGGCAGATTCTACAGCTGGAATAAAAATAAGATAAATTTTAATTTTGCTATAGAAAAAAATGCCTTCCCAATTAAGAAATAATTTACTTTAAATTAGTCACTTTGGGTAGTAAGATGGGCAGCATATACAGTAAATTTAATGTAAAAATAAAATAAAACAGTAAACCCAAGCAATACATTAATTCAAAGCAATAATAATAATAATAATAATAATAATAATAATAATAATAATAATAATAATAATAATAATAATCCCAGAGATGTGGTGTCAAGCTTCATTACTGTAACAAATCCAACAGGGCTCCCCAAACATCCTATCCCATTGTGTGGGAGAATAGCAACTTTAAAAAAAGTTTTGGAACATCTTCAGGATAGGAGCCAACCACATCTCTGGGGACATGTGAAAAGTCAGGCCCCAAGGCAGAGCAGGCAGGCAGGCTTCTCCAATCCCAAAAGATGCCATTGCTTGATTGATAATTTTGCCAACTCTTAAGAAATAGGCACAAACTATGGGAGATTGTAATCTGTTGTAATTAATATTATATGTTATTATATATTATACACAGAAAAAATAGAGACCTTTTAATCCTCAAATCAAGAATCCATAAGTGTGGAAGTCTTATTCCATATCACAAAGTTTTTGAGAACCAATTTTAATTGACAACAATTGAGCAAATTGATCTGATTATTAGACAAAAACAAACAAATAAATTCATCAATCCTTAATTCATATGAATAGTCACAGTATGTGTGCAATATTTTTGGCAAATTAAATTGCAAGTCAAGATTGCTCTGGCTATTTGTGTTCAAATTATTTGTTTTCTTAATATTGCTGTAATAAAGACAAAAGTTTAATTTCATTCAACTGGCAATGATTTAATTCACAATTAAATTATTTTATAAATGGTTTGGGGTATAATATCTTTTTAATAGATAATCAATTATCCAACAATTACACTCTGTGGGGTGCTATAACTAAGCATATTAGCAGATTATTCTTCTAATTTGATCAGGAAAGGCACATGGAAACTGCAGATATTCAACTTGCAATATGGGCATATGGAGTAAGATAGGAAAGGCCAAATTTGACCTAATATGGATACTTGGAATTCCTATATTTATAAAGATTTATGAACAATCAGGAATAACATAGACTGTTCTATGATAAGTTGGCTGCTTTTAGATTAACTTAAAATGAGGATTTCCCTCCACTGTCTGCATTAAATTCCTTGGTGTTGCACATTTCATGCTGTACAATATCTTTGTTGATAGCATGACCGGTAACATCGATTGTAACTAACCAAGCAGGACCAAACCCTCTAGGAATATGTTCAAGCTACCTCATTTTGTTCCATATTTTTCAACACCAAGTTGCTACAACACTCTTTTACTCATTATTTGTCAGTGCAACAGCTGATAAAATGAAACTGTCAAGGTTGAAACCTGTTCTGAACTTTTTTTGGTATGTACTTGCATGTTAATCCTCCTTTCTGTATATAAGTATCTTGTGGCTGAAGAACTATCAGATATGTATTTTAGACACAATGCCAAATCTGTTTCTAGTGAGGTCTGACATGAAGTCAGCATTTATCTTAGTTACTGCTGGATGTAATAAGTGGCAGGATGACATTTATCACAGCATGCATGGAGTCCCAGTAAATAATAATGCAGGAATGAAACACGTATTTTCTAGCTGAAAGGACTCCCTGTTTTTGCAGCAATATATTAAAACCAATAACATACTGCAATCTGTGGGGACAGTCTATCAAAAGGAAGATATAAGACTTGTGCAATTGGGCAATTTTGTTAGGATTTTAAAAAGACAGAAAAGAAAAGAGGGAAATAAGAATTGAAAAATAAACTATTCATCTATTATTTATTTTATCATTCTTTATCACCTTTATTTCATCCATTAATAGTTCACCTGTTTTCATCCACTAGATTTCATAAAATTCAGAAATTAAAAAAAAGGTGTCCACAATAATATTCACTATTGCATGAGAAAGCTTGAAGGACATATTGCAAAGCTGCACTCTCTAGTTGCATAGTATTACACTTCAGAAAAATAAGATCATTTCAAATACAGAGATAAAAAGGAATTGTGATACATGGGATATAACAGGGTGGACTGACAAAGCAAATAACATATTAATTTAATGACCGATGTCTTGGTTCCATTTACATCCTTGTAACTCATGTGTTTACTGTACCATATTGAATGAATAGCTAAACGGCATATAAATATTTTATTCTATCTGTGATGAAGCTGACAAAATTGCAGTATTTGAAATGTAAAAATTGTGTCAGCATCTGTTATTAAACCTGCTTTGTGAACAATAATAATGAATTTTAAAAATTTCAGTAGGAACTGCTAAAAAAAAAAAAAAAACTAGGATTTTTTTTTCAGATAATTCCCTCTTGGCATCTGTGCTGTTAAATGACACTGTTTTGTTTATTATTAAGTTAAAAAATAATGCTAAGGACAAGATGTACTCACACTGCAATTCTAAATTCACACGGGAACATTAACCTCATGGAATATATCTACAATGTTCAAACCAGCTTGCTCCCTAACTAATGTATTTGGTTTGCAGCAGAGGTGATATTCAACCAGTTCGCACCAGTTCCAGAGAACCGGTAGTGGTGATTAGGCATGGATCGCTGAACTGGCAGTAACTTGTGGCTGGCCACACCCCCAAACTGGTTCTCCGGTTGCCGGTTGCTCCACCCACCTGATTCTCACTCGCTCGCCCAGCTTGCCCACCCGTCGCTCACCCCGCCCAGTCACTCCTCCCTTCCTATGTGGCACGTTGGGTCCTCGTGGTTTGCCTAACCTGACTTCCCCACATGGTGCCTGTGCCCCAACTGAGCAGCCCTGATCTGTCTGTCCTGCTCACAGGTAAGCCTGTGTTGCACTAGGCCCTAACCCACCACCCGGAACCTTTCCATGCCTCCACCCCACCACCCGGGACCTTTCGGGCCAGTCCAGAGGGTGGGGGGCAGCGGCAGCAGCAGCACGGCTATGGGAAGCAGCCCCGGGAGTTCCCAGCCTCCCTTTCAGGGCACATCTGCCACCCCTCTAAGCCCCAGCACAGCAAAGAAAGCAAATGGAAAGCCGTTCACTTTCTCCCTCACTTTTGGGGTGCCTCCACCGCCCCCCTCAGCCCCAGTGCAGCAGAGAAAGTGAGCGGAAAGCCATTCGCTTTCTCCCTCCCTTTTGGGGTGCCTCCACTTCCCCTCTTAGCCCCAGCACAGCAAAGAAAGCAAATGGAAAGCCGTTCGCTTTCTCCCTCCCTTTTGGGGTGCCTCCACTTCCCCTCTCAGCCCCAATGCAGCAAGAAAGCAAACTGAAAACTGTTCACTTTCTCCCTCCCTTTCTGGGTGCCTCCGCCGCCCCCTCAGCCCCAGCACAGCAGAGAAAGTGAGCGGAAAGCCATTCGCTTTCTCCCTCCCTTTTGGGGGTCCCCCACCCGCCGCTGCCCATGTGCTTCAAAAGGGAGGGCGGATGGATGTTCTGGGGCTGCTGCTTTCTTCATTGTCCCAACGCTCGCTGCTTTGGAGTTCACCCAATAAGTTCTTCCCAGAAAAGGTGTGTGTGAGAGAGATAGAGACAAGGAAGGAAAGGAAGGGAGGGAGGGCAAGAAGGAAAGAGCAAGAAAGGAAGAAAGAGCAAGAAAGGAAGAGGAAGGGAGAGAAAGAAATAAAGAGGAAAAGAGAAAGAGAAAGAAAGAAAAATAGGAAGGAAGGAAGGGAGAGAAAGAGAAAGAAAGAGGAAAAAAGAAAGAAAGAAAGAAAGAAAGAAAGAAAGAAAGAAAGAAAGAAAGAAAGAAAGAAAGAAAGAAAGAAAGAAAGAAAGAAAGAAAGAAAGAAAGAAAGAAAGAAAGAAGAGGAAGGGAGAGAAAGAGAGAAAGAAAGAGGAAGGGGGAGAAAAAAGGAGAGAGAGAGAGAAGAAGAAGAAGAAGAAGAAGAAGAAGAAGAAGAAGAAGAAGAAGAAGAAGAAGAAGAAGAAGAAGAAGAAGAAGAAGAAGAAGAAGAAGAAGAAGAAGAAGAAGAAGGAGGAGGAGGAGGAGGAGGAAGAGGGGGAGAGAGAAAACTCTGTGCTATTATTTTTAATTGTTCCATTATTTATCATATATTAATATTTTGCACTGTCCCTACACCTAGAGTGATTTTACTGCCTTTCTTTTGCCCAGGTATTTTTCAGGGTTTACATGTCAATAGTACAGAGCATAAATACAGAGTTGAAAGGGACTATGGAGGTCTTCTAGTCCAACCCCCTGCTCAGGCCAGAAAACTCCGAGGATGCCAAAATCTGAATAGAGGTCCTGGGAAAGGTGTCAGAATAACAGAACAATACTTAGAAAGGGACCTTGGGGGTGGACTCTATACCATTTCAGAGAAATGGCTGTCCAGTCTTTTGTTAAAAACTTCCAGTGTTGGAGCACCCAGAACTTCTGGTGGCAAGCAGTTCCACTGGTTAATTGTTCTCGTTGTCAGGAAATTTCTCCTTACTTTTAGGTTGCTTCTCTCTCTGTTCAGTTTCTATCCTTCTGGTGCTTTGGAAAATACATTGTCCCTTTTTCTTTCTGGCAGCCCCCTAAAAGCCTGTTGCCTATCACCCTCTTGGGCAAAGCATGTGAGCCATTTCCTCCTTTCAGTGGTCCATGAAAGTATATCTATAGTATGTGGATAATAAAGTCAAAAAAAGGTGAACAACATTTTTACAGAACTGTAGATATGTTGAGGCTGGGTGTGACAAGGAATGGCTGGGAGTGAGTGACATTGAGTTGGCCACCCCCACCCAGACACATGACCACCAAGCCACGCCCACTCAGTCACATGGCCATCCTAGTCACATGGCCATCCCAGTCACATGGTCACCAAGCCACACTTACCCAGTCACGTGACCCTAAGCCACATCCACCAAATAATGCATACCCACAGAACCGGTAGTAAAAAAAATTGAATCCCACCATTGGTTTGCAGTCTTATTTCACAATTTTGCACATGTCTGCTATAAATAATCTGATTAAATTAAATGATTTATACTCTAAGACATTGTGTGTAGGACTGTAAAATTTACAACCATTCATTGGTGATGGTTCAAAGTTATAATGGTGCTGAAGAAAGCGACTTACAACCAGTCCCCACACATATAACCAACAACAACATCACCATGGTTATGTGATCAAAATTTGGGCACTTGTAACTGGCATGTGTTTACAATGATTGCAATGTGCTGGGATCATGTAATCACTACTTGCGATCTTCCCAACCAGCTTCCAACAAGCAAAGTCAAATGGAGAAGCCAGATTTGCTTAATGACTACATGACTCACTTAACATCCATGACAAAAAAGATAATAAATGTGGTCATGTCTCACTTAACCTCCTTGCTTAGCAATGGGAACTCTAGTCCTGATTGGGGTGGTAAATTGAAGATTATCTAGAACTTCAGCTTTCCTTGTATTCCATGTCATTTCCAGAGCATCTGTTTGTTTCTTTATCCTTTGTTGCACCAAGTTTAATTCATGGTAGACTTTTGTATATTGCTTCAAAGGAGACACACACACACAAATCAATATAGATTTCATTAAAACTTTTAAAAGTAAAGCCTGAAAATCAAGATGAACTTAACCTGATCAATGATGTAAGCATGAGGTTTAACATTACTCAGTTCAACAATAGGCAATTGCTCAATGGATAGTCTCCAGCTATTAAAATCTCTCCACATATTCGCTCCATCATCCTGGATCACAACAGCATGACAGAAAACCTTTTACTGATTATTATTTTTATTAAATACTATGGAAAAAAATTAAAGAAGCAGAAATAAGTGACATGTAAAAGTAAAGGGTAAAATAGTTGAACATGGATAAGAAAACAAAGGCTTTCAAACGCCATACAATTGCAATTTCCCAATCTAGCTTAAATTACTTATAAAATTATACACTATATCCTATCACTTTTCCAACAAAAAACTGCAAGTCTTTAAACTAAAAATTAAATATTATGCTTTAAATTAATGAAGCACAGTATAAACCGTTAACTAAAACTATAAACTACAATCTATTAATACTAAAAATATAATTATGGATGCTATATGTAAAGAAGACGACAAATTTTGGATATGGTACAAATCCATGCATTGAAGTATAATCCAAGAATTATTTCCTATTAGAACTGGATTTTGTGACATATCAGATATTTTGATGGTATCCATAAATGAATACCTTACCCAACCTATTTATGGCATGGCATCTTATAATGGAAGCATATTTCTATTTACCCTGTAAATTTTACTTAGCTTCATATTTAATACTACTTAATGAATTGCCTTTTTTTGTATTGCTTTATTATTTAATTTTTGGCAACAGCCTGAACTAGTCTTTACAGTTTCTTTGGCAATATTTTCAGAAGTGGTTCATCATTGACTTTTTCCTAGAAATGAGAGAGAATGACTGGCCCAAATCAACCAGCTGGCTTTGTGCAGAACTAGAACTCATGGTCTCCTAGTTTTTAACTGAGTGTCTTTAATTACTGCATCAAACTGGCACTCCTTAATGTGTTAATAAACATATTTTTCATTAATTTCTGCCATAGCTTACAACCCATGGACTGGATGTGGCTCACCACTCAGAATCACTTGGCATATAGTCATAAAATACATTTACCCAATAAAGTAAATCCATACGAGAATTATTGTCTTAGGGTGTTTCCATTGTCAAGGTTTATTCAAGGTATTATTACCTTACAAAGCACATCTAGTAAATATTCCTTATAAGGAACATTTGCTCGATGTGATTTGTAAGGTAATAAAAGGTTACCCCCATTAGTAAAAGACTTTTGACCCAGCAATGCATTTTGCTAACTGGAGAGGAAATTATTTTTCCCAATCCCATTTCCTATATGTACCCCCCAAAAATGCTTCAGAAAATTGAGGGATACTCTGGCATGCAGTGGGTGGGAAGAGGGAAGATACAACAGAGAAGCAAATATAAAGTTCACCAAAGAAAATTCCTTGTGTGTCCAATCACACTTGGCCAATAAAGATTTCTATCTTCTATCTATCTACCTTCCTCCATTCTTTTAATATGAGCAGTCTTTCAAACTAACCTTCTGCTGTTTTATTAACAACAACATGTCTTTATAGCTACATATTCTCTGCAATTATGTGAGAAATTTGTGGGAAAAGCCATTATCTTTTTCCCAGGGTCTGGTAGTACTCAGGTAGTCAAATACAGTACATTAAACTTCCTTCAGCACAGGATTTGCATCCCATGAAACTATTGATCTATAATTCAGTTATAGCAGGGGTGTCCAGCCCTGGCAACTTTAAGACCAGTAGACTTCCACTCCCACAATTCCCCAACCAACCATGTTCACTGGGTTATTCTGGGAGCTGAAGTCCACACTCCGGAGTTAGAGCAACAGATATTGTCTCTTGCATGTCAGGTCACACAGACTCTAGCTTCCCTCTAATTTCAGTATCCTTTGTCTTCTTTAGGAAAAATTAAAACAAAAGGAAGATGATTTCAAACTAATAGCATTAATTTACTGTGTGCCAATTGGATGAGAGATGAAAGTATGTTCTGATTATTTATTCATCAATCCTATATTTAAAATATCTCATATAAAATATCTCATATGTGGGGAAAATAGTGCATTTAATTACCTTGTGCAACATCGTCATTGTCTTCCATTATCAAGAACACATTTTATTTAACCTTCTATCATTAGGATTGCTTTTATGGATACATTACATCTTTTATTATTTGTCTTTTTTAAAAGAAAATCTGTGCAAACATGAAATTAATATAAATTAATGTAAATATGTTCCTGCCTGAAGAATCACGAAACTGATAGTTTTGACAATTATTCCAGCTTGCATGCAAACATCCAAGCTGAGAGTGTAGCAGTAACAATTCTTACCCAAATGGACCATCAACAACCATGATTGTCTGTCTTCCACAAATACTTCACAAACTAATTTATTACTCAAATAATTGTAAGATACAATTTCATTCATATTTACCTCTCATTAAATAAATGACATGCATTTGGACATATATATTTTACTACTTTTTTGACAAGAAAAAGAAATCATCTAAAGGAGCAATGTCATTTTTGTTATTGAATTCAGCTACATTCAACAAAAACGAGAAGCAATTGCACTGTCTATAATTCCCTGTGAAAACCACAATAATTCCACTCTGTTAAAAGTAGAGAGCAATTGATCTTTTCCAGGAGAAAGCACAGAGATGAGATTTCACACACATTCTTTTACGCAATGTAGTTTTGAAACTTCAGACATGAACGAGAAAGAATGTGCTTTTGCTGTAAAATTTCATTTAATAATTACATCTTTCTTACTCTTCTCTGCAATGATTTGAAGACACTGCTTATCCAGACTCTCAGAAATTGACATACCTTGGTGCAAGATGAATGTAAACTTTTTTTAAAAGATAGTTGCAAAGTTTCCTTAATTATGTCACATTAAGTTAGAAAAAGGCAAGAACAATAAGGCAATTGCAGATATTCAGTCTAATTGTTAAGCCATATGTGTGCAAGTACACAAAGGAAAATTGCTAATTTTTCATCATGACTTTGTTAGGACTTCTTTGCCTGTTTCCACCAGCTCTAATTGGGTTTAAAACAATGTTTGCCATGGTAGGCAAACACAGTACACTACTTACCATTTTTATCACACCTAACTGGAATGCAACCAGTTCATATGGCTTGACAGAATAAATGATGGTTGTGAACATAGGGAACATTGCTCAACCCAAGTCTAAAAATGTATTGTGACAATGACTGAGAGCTAGGGCTAATTAACACTTTTCTTTGACATTGAGTCTATGTACCAGTTCTGTGGAATCAGTTTTCTCTAAGTGCCTGACTGATCCTGCCTTAATTTCTAAGAATTAAAAAAAAATTAATCGAAATGCACATGAGTGTTACACTGTAATTACAAATGGCTCAGTAATTAATTAAAAATCAATAGGCAAACAAAAGTACAGAAATTTAGAAAGGGGAGATAAATTTAGAAGGGGAGAAAACTACTTTTTGCAGGAAATAGTTTCAATTATAGAATAATATGGCAAGATTCCAGTTCAAACTGTTTCATTAATTGCTTTATCAATGTCATTGTTAGGCCATTTTCCTGCCAATATTGTGCATGTTCTATGATATTGTTTTCTTGCCTGTCTATAATTCCTGCACTACAAGATATTTTACTGTTCCTATATTGGAAATACTTTATATAATACTAACTCTCCTGTAGTGTTTTTAATACTATGTATTATGCTCCAAGAAATAGCTTAATTAATTTCAGCTACAAAATGTGGAATTATATTTAACCTCTGACCTGCAAACTGAATTCATATATTCAGGATAAAGGATGGGTGACATCCCAAAGTCTGCCCACCAAACTGCATCACCAAAACCTGATCAAATCAGAACCTGATTTTTCATAGTGTGACCTTTTCAGTCAGAAATAAATAACATTTTAAATCCTCCTCCAACTGCAATGGCTGAACAGTTCAATCCCACCTACTGTGATGGAAATCATGAGTTCTTTTCAGTACCCCTCAGAGGTTAAATTAATTTTTAAAAAACCCAAAATAAAATAATATGGTTCAAAAAAAATCGCCTCTCCAGGCTAGTCCAAAGTACAGATGTTCAGGTCATTAAATTGTGTAAGATGCAAATCTTTGAAACAAGTAGTGAGACTTACGTTCCTACCTGGATCTTGACTGCTTTCCTGAATGCTCAGGGACTTGAATCTCTCTCTCTCTCTCTCTCTGTCAGAGAGTTCTCAGGCTGTAGATATTCATCCTGTGACAGTGGCTGACCCGGCTTGCTGCCATGCCATTTGCTTCCTCCTTTTGAAGCTTGAACTGTATCACTGGTTTTCCCTCATGTAACATTTGTCTATGGTTCACTTTATGAACCAAGACTATCCTGGAAGCCAGTCTTCTTTTAAAAAGAGGCACAAAGAGCTAAACAAATATATTTATCTGGGCATTTTTTGAAAACCATTGTGCATCAGCAATGTATAAAGTCCAATAAAATATGTATTGAAACCGTAATATGCAAAGTGCACTTTAAAAATGCTGATTAATGAAACAAGCTACTTCAGCTCTAAAAGTTGCATTATTATTATTATTTTTCCTCCAGTGTTGATGTTTCTTTCTCAATGAAGAATCCCTTTCTTTCCCTTTCAATCATAATTCTTATCTCTTACTCTATGGACAAATGTCCTTGTGTTTAATACAAAAATGCCATTTTTCAAGGAAATGATACACCAGGAAACTTATTTAATGCTAATGTATGCACACACATAGAGCCACTTTCCCTTTTCTTTATCTAAAGGACAGTGTCACTTGGAATTATCAGTAATGCAAAGCAGTTGCAGCATCACTGTTCAAGTGACATTATCAGTGATATATAGTTGACAAGAAGAATAGCGGAGCTGGAAAGCAAAATATTCCGCCAAAGAAGAATACAGTATGAGGCAGAGAGCTTCATGTGATGAAAATCAACAGCATGTCCTCATATTAAACAATTTAAAACAGCCACTCCTAGTTTGCATAGTGCTCTGACTTTCAAATTCAAATGTGTCATTAGAAGATAGAATATATGGCATGTGTTATAACCTGAGTATTCCTAAGAGTGAATTACTTTAAAAAGCATTTGTTCCTCTTTCTTCTCTTCTTTTTCATTATTGTCTGCAAAGTACCCAACTCTCAATCATTTGGGAAGGTTAGTATATATTTCTTCAAAACATTTCTACCCCGCTGTTGAATTAAATAAAAAAAAAGTGTTTCAGATCAAATTACAGATATCCGTGGGTGACAGACCCTGCCCTAAGGCTTTTTATCTCAAAGCTATCACACATAAGGAAAATGAGGGGAGAGGGAAGAGGAGAAACAAAGATTTGTGAGCCACTTACAGTTCTTATCATGCCCAGCTGGAATGCAAACAGTTAGATAGCGTGATAGAATAGCTGATGGTTATGTGATAGTTGGGAAAATTGCCCAAAGCAATTGGTATTTTCAGCAGAAGCCTATTTCTCTTCCATGTCTTTCCTTCCCTTTCAGTGTAACTCAATTTTTGTTTTATAAATTCTGGTTTGAAAAGACAGCCAGGTGCCCTAATTTTTCACTTTCCGAATAGCTGGTGTTCGTGGAACGAGAGAGGAGGAACGCTGTTATCCCATAAGAGCAACATTCCCTTATGGGACAATGACAGGTTGTTTACCCAAGAGAAGCTAGGGGTTCAAACTATAGGAATATTCAGAAGATATCTGCTTCCATAAGAAAGGTTACTTACTTGGCTCCTGCAACTGCTCCATATAAAATGTATCTGATAGAGCAGACCAGTGTTTCTTCTAATTTTGGTTACAACAACAATAAGCCACAGAGTGAACATTTCAACAGAAATACTTAAATATCTGGTTGTGAAATCAGTTGAACTTGGACAGCTAACAATTGCTTTGAATGAAACAGGCCAGAGCAGGTAGATAGCTCTGATACTTGGTCCTATATAGTACTGTAAATATAAATGTTATCAATTTTTAATAGGTTATTGTTGTGAATGAATAAAAATTACTAAACCTAAATGCAAAGCAGGTTTTGGAAGCCTGCACATTTGATTGGTCCTTAAACAATGAACAAGGATTGGTTCATAACAAGCCTCTGATTGGCCAAGCTTAGGACACTTCTTATTGGTTATTAGTTTGAACTTGATGCACTTAGTATTGGTTAATAGGGTAGCAGCCAACCCTATAAAAGGGGCTACTGCTGCCCATAGCCTTGCTCTGTTCTATTCTATTTACTGTTATTAAAGAGTTGAAGTCACTGGTCAGATGTCTGGTCTCCATTATTCTCCAAACTTAACAGTTATCCCTCTCTATATTTAAGGAGAATAGAAGCTTTAGAAATAAAGAAGAAAATAATGATTTAAGGAGAGCAACAGTAAAGTATTATAAAAAGAAAAGACATATAGCAGCTAGGTGGCCTTAACACACGAGAGCCTGTTCAGTGCAGTGGTTAAGGCCAGAAGCTGGGAAGTGGTGAGTTCTAGTCTTGCATTAGGTATGAAACCAGGTAGATGATCCTGGGCCAGTCCCTCTCTCTAAGCCCTAGAAAGCAGGCAACAGCAAATCACTTCTGAATTCTTGCCAAGAAAACTAGTCCAAGAATTCACCAGGACAACATGCTGATTTGAAAAAAAAACAAAACACACACACACACACAGAGAGAGAGAGAGAGAGAGAGAGAGAGAGAGAGAGAGAGAGAGAGATCATAACCCAAACAAATCACTACACATTTCATAATATTTGTGAGAGGGTAGAGACTGGGTAAAAGGAAACATGGGAGACAAATGTGCAACTTGTTTCATGACAACTACAAATGTGAATGATAGATGATAATTTTTAAAATGGCCTGCCTCAGTGTTTGATCATCCCTGCTCAAAATTCCAAAAACAGGATTGATACAGGAAGCCCATCTTTCTTTCTGCTTGTATCCTTTTTTTAAAAAAAATTCTGCTTCCTTAAATCTCTTCTTCTTTCCCCAAATCCCCTAACATTCTGAAGATAATTTTAAAGACAGCAGTGGTAAAAGTGGCAGAAGGAGGGATACAGATTTGTGAAGAGTAACCCTGCTTTGTCTCAAGATGCCTCATCCAGACTGTGGCAGAGATCCAATTCAAATGGCATCATGATTTTAAAAATTCACTCACTTCATGTACTGAAACAGAGTGACTGGAACAAATCTCAGAAATGGGCTGGACCAATATGAACTGTCCAGTAGATTTTAACTGGAAATAGATTTTTCTGCCCATAAATGGCACAAGTCTTTTAGTTTTCACTCAAGTATCACAACATCCAATCCAGTACTTCAAACTGAAGTGCCAATGCCAATAGAAGAGAATATTTATAATTCAGAGTTGAACTGTGGGATCAGTGGTGGGATTCAATTTTTTTTACTACTGGTTCTGTGGGCGTGGCTTGGTGGCCGTGGCAGGGGAAGGATACTGTAAAATCTCCAGTCGGAGGTGGTATTTGTCGGTTCTACGAACTACTCAAAATTTCCTCTACCGGTTCTCCAGAACTGGTCAGAACCTGCTGAATACCACCTCTGTGTGGGATCCTTGATGCTCCATGAACTTGGTTGTTTTCTTGCAGATGTTTCATTGCCCAACTGAGTAACATCCTCAGTAGCTCTTTGAAAAGTAATATATCTTTCATAGCATATATTTTCTCTGGCAATTTCCATCCCAGCTTAGATTCTTGGCCATAAAAAAGTGTCTCTGCTTATCTATAGAACCTATCATCTTTGGTACTATAGAATGGGGAGCCCAAGTCATATACTAACTTTTCCCTTGTTCTTGGCAAGCTGTTTTCCCTGGCTAGGTACCCTCTATACATACTGAAATGCTGCAGTTTTCTTTCTGTTTGGGAGTGGGCTGCCAATACCTGTTTTAGTTGGGAGTTTCCTACTCTTTGTTCAAACAAGAAATTGATAATATTTGGAAAATATTTATTATTAATTAAATTTGTTATTAGTATATAAAAGCAGCTGGTGGTTTGGTACTCAGAGGGGGAGTATATCAGTGAAACATGCAAAGTTTAAATATATAAAAGACCTGATCCACCAATAATTGAGAGATTAAATTTTACAGATGTAACCAACACACACAAACACACATCCTCAGCTCCAGGTAAATACACATCATACAGTAGACTAGCAATTTCTGTCATCCTTTATTTCTGTAGTAGATCATGCTTTCTCCTTACAGAAACACTTGAATCTCACTTTCTTTTTCAATAATCCCAAATGCTGTTCCTCACAACCTTAATTTAATATTTTTATGATAGTCAACTATGATAACTCCTCTTCTGCATGCCTCCATCCACATTTTAACTTTTTGGGTTTTGAAGAAAGAAAAGAAGACATTTTGGAGCCAATAATTATTCAAAGAGACCTTTTTTTTCCAGTGTCATGGATAAATAATCTATCACAGAGAGAGAGAGCCTGGTTTTGCTAGAATACAATTCTTAGCTTTGGTTATACTGATTTGGAATAGAGGGACTTAGATTCAACATCTCAAGGGCCAGAGATTATGTTTCCCATCCCAAATACAAATTCATAAAAGCTCAAGCACTTTTGAGTATATGGAAGGCTTCAAAGTCTTGTTCCCTTGTAGAGGATGCTTTTAAGAAATGGCTATTTAAAATGCCCCATAATAATGTTCTTGCTGTGAAAGCAGCTAAGCTAGTGCAGAAATCAGCAGCCACATTGCTTTACATTAATAGCTTTCTACATCATGAATTTACCATATGGGACCCTCTTCCACTTCCACAGCTCCTGAGCCAATTATGTTGAAGCTATCAGCCACCAAGGTACTCTCCTCATTGACCCTGTTTATTTGAAGACCATTCCTTCAAATCATTTTTGGACTTTTAAACAGAATTTAATTCATCAGCTTTGGCAGTTTGGCAATGCTTAAAACTTAAGTAGCTAGGTTTGGCCCAGATACAATTACTGAAGCCAAGTTTCCAGATGCTCAACATCTGTTCTTCTCAGCTGCAAATCAAGCAAATATTCCCTTATATTCACATGTGAGGAAGCTTATGTAGTCCTGTTTGACAGCATTTAGACAGAGAATGAAGTCTTATGGTGTGACAGTCGAGTCGGACTCTTACAATAGCACAAGGGTCTTCAAACTTGGCAAGTTTAAGATCTGTGGACTTCAACTCCCAGAATTCCTGAGCTAACATGACTTGAGGAAGAATTCTGGGAGTTGAAGTCCACAAGCCTTAAAGCTGTCAAGTTTGAAGACATAGCATATGCTTTGAAGGAGCAAAATCCAGTCTATCAAAATGTTATATCAGTTCCCAGAACAATATTCATTTCTTGTTTCCAGAGATGTCTGTGTACTATCCTGAAGCCATTTGCAGAAAGAAACTGGAACAGAGGCCAGACATTATTTTATATATCTGGTATTAAATGTGACAGTAGATACACACTTCGTTTGTTTTCATAATGTTTCAATAGCACAGGTAGGTGACATGTTGGGAAAGCATAAAGACGTTGTTAAAGACTAGCTTAAATTGTTGTCAGGGTTAACTTAATGAGTGGAACAATCCACCTAACCTCAAAAATGTATTTAAATAGAAGATCAAGAATGAAGAATATGTAAACAGATATCTCTCTTCAATGGGCATAAGAAGAAAACTAGGTCTGATAAGGTGGTACTACTAGGCAGGTAAAATCTTTTAAATCTAACAAGATACACAATTATTATTTGCTCAGAAACACTGATGGTTATGGCTAACAGTTCTGGTATACAATGGAGATATAGTTTCAAGCAGGTTTTGTTCTTATTTTGGGAGGAAGTAAAAAAATGGAAAATATGAATCTGGTGGGATTTTTAAAAAATTAAGTACTCCACCATTGCTAACTTAGTAAATGGCACATCTAAATTAAACAGTGAGCGTCTATGTGAACAACACACACTAATAACTCCTGAGTATATTGTCCTTTCCTCCAAAGAAATTGCTTTTATTTTAGAGCATCCTCAAGAGGTTGTTCTTTCATTGCCAATTAATCAAGAAAAAAAAAACAATTTACTTTGGTTGTATTCTTATCAACTAGTAATGCAGAAAAGGATATGGAATGAAAAGTATTTTAAAACATGTTCTAAAATGGTGACAATTTGCTGTATTGAAGATTGATTAATTTATTTGGTGTAATAAATAGTATTCATTTAAAAGAAGATCACAGATATAGTATGCTAGTGCTAAATCAAGGCTGTTTCAGATAAAACAAGATAGAAGTTTTATTGTACATTTTATTCTATATTGTTACTTCATTTGATTCTGTCTCGCTTCCCACCCCTCTGTGTGTGTGTGAGAGAGAGAGAGACAGAGGCACAGAGAGAGAGAGACAGAGAGACAGAGAGACAGAGAGACAGAGAGACACACACACACACACAGAGAGAGAGAGAGAGAGAGAGACAGAAAGAGAGAGAGAGACAGACAGAGAGGGAGGGGAAGTGTTGGGAGGCATTGGGCAACAATGATTGCACCAAAGTCTCCAATATAACTTTAGCAGGGTGAAATACTCCCAGAGATGAAATCTGATTGGAAGAAGGGAAAATATAATTTCTTTATAGTGAACAGTTAATTATTGTTTCTATCAAAAGAGGAATATAAACCTATAGAGGCTGGGTTTGTCCAATGTAATAAACTAATAAGTAGCCAGTTTGTGTCTCAGTGTATCAAGAGAATGCAGCCTGGAGTCAGATTATAGGCAAACTGAGAAAATATTGCTTAATCAAGTCAATTACACGAACACAGCAAAACTTTTCAGTGTTCATAATGAATGAAATAAATCCCTTACAGCCCTCCCAATTACCCTCATCATTAGCATAACACTACTTTGGAAATGGCTTGAAAGTCTGGCACATTTCATAAATTTGATCATTTTGCACCTTTATTTTAAAGCAGAGGCTTAGAAAGAGTGTGCAAAATTTAAATGCATCTGATATTGAGGCAACAGTTTATTCTGAGTGCCTATTAACTATTAGTCAAGTATAATTGAGTATGCTTGAAAATTTAGCAAAACAAAGGTACATAATAATTTATTCTTATAGATTGCTGCGATGAACCCACCATGCATCCCAATCACTCAAAGTAATTAATTAATACAAAATGTTTGCTGCCAAATCTTCAAGATTCTGTCACTGTTGAAAATTTTATGCAAGTACCAACTCTTCCCATTAAAGCATGGTGTCAACAAATGTGTGCAAAAGACAATAACTATTTTCTTGGCTTCTTCATAAATTTGGAACCTGAAGTTTTGCTGACAAAGTTCCCCAAGAAATCTCATAAAAATCTTAGCATCAAAACTGTGAATGTCCTTAGAAACCTCACTGTTATTTTGTCCAGACTGCAAGCTAGTCTGTAAGATATTGGACAATAGGCTGCAAGAGACTGGACAAGCATTTCTCTGAAATGATATAGTGTTTCCTATTTGGGCAATTAGGATGCTCATATGATTGAATGTTCCCAATCTTGTTCTTTTTTAAGAATCCACATCAGTTATCACCTCACAGGAAATGAGGCCAGCACTATTAACACTCTCAGACAAAATAACATTTAACAAATAAAGACAGCTGAACCTATGAAATGAAACAAACAAAATGTTTAAAAGGTATGATATTTATGTAGTTATTTACCAAGCACATCTAAATTATATTAAAATAACCAAAATATGTTTACAATCTCAAAGGCATGTCACAACTTTGGAGCACCCTAATGTTTGAAGATTGAAAATGGGAAAAAATTGACATGCCCTAAGAGCAAGGGGTTGGACTAGAATATCTCCAAGATCCCTTCCAATTCTGTTATTCTGTGAGTGGCTTTGTCAATAATGCAGATGTATCTAGATTGGGAGCTCTGGGGCCTTAAAGGGCTTGAATCATTAGCTTTAAGGATTGGCTGGCATAAGCGAGCCTTCATGTTCTTAACTTTCTGCTCCAGAGTCTGAAGAAAGAAAAAAAGGTGTGTCCAGAAGTTATGATAATAGGATGGTTTCAAGAAGGGCCTTACTGACCACTATTGTCTCATACAATGTGTGAACATTCTTTTTGCATTTTTCATGAAGTCTCAGATTATGACATCATATGCCCAAATATATATATATAAATGTTTGGAGATGGTTGAACAATCCGAACCTTCATTAAAGGGTCAATGAGTTGGAGAGTGTGGGTCCCCTGATTTGTAACTACTATTGGATAGGATTGATCAATGTGATCAGTGTGTATGATTCTGGATTTATCAAATCTTCTGAATCAGTCACTTGATTTTTTTTTCTTTGTATGCTAAATATGGAAAAATTTCGATAACAGTGAAAGACAGATGGCAACAGCAAAAGACAGATGAATTGATTTATGATTGCATTTTATACCACCCACACTACTAAACATGCCATTTGTTTGGAACATTCATTAAAGACAATTCTTTTCATACGTGTTTTGACATGTGAGCTAATCAGCTTTTATCATCTTTCAAATTGTTAGAATGATTACAGAAAGATGTGAGTAGGTGGAAAGAAGAGGATATTAATACCTGTGAAGAAAATGAAAATATATCTTGTAGTGTCAAGATGAAAGACACATTTCTTCTGAATGTCTGACATATATAATCCTAATTCTGCCAATTTTCCATGAGACCAAAGGTGTTTGAAAACTTTTGAAGATTGTAATTGCATTCATAAAGTAATCAGAAAGCCTGTATGTATGTATCCACCCATAAACATAATTTATAATGTAAAGATCAATCTTATATCCACAAAAGTTGCACATTTATGCTCTTAATTAAGAAACTTGTATTTCATAAATATAGTAATATTAGTACAGTCATCCAATGATTAATTCAGCATCTCGAATTAACTTTCCAGTACACCAGATCCAAGACATGGTTTTATAATTAAACCCAAGACATGATTTTGCCAGTTGGTCTGGGGACCCCAAGGTGGTAAAGAGCCCATTGCATGGTTTATTTGATTGTTGTAGCCAAGGTGGTCGACTTGCTTGGGTTTCATATTCAGAGTTTTATTTTTGTAAGCCATCATAAAATCTGTGTCAGTCTTGTGACATAATCTAGATAGGAAGCATGCTCAGATGAACCAATTCTACTTTATCGAAATGTTGCATTAACAGAATCTTGCAAATCTAAAAATACATTTTCCCCCTGTTCCCTTTACAGCCCTGGAAACTAAGGAAGGCCCTTTCTGGAACATTTGTCACTCCTTTTGTAGGCTAAGCTGCCTCTTATCTGACTGTTCTCCTGCTGTGGCTGTTCTCTGTATACCAAACTCATTCCCACATACCATTACAGTCTATAATAGCAATAGGAATAACACTTAGACTTATATACCACTTCACAATGCTTTACAGCTCTCTCTAAGCAGTTTTACAGAGTCAGCATATTGCTCCCAACAGTCTGGCTCCTCATTTTACCAACCTCAGAAGGATAGAAAGTTGAGTTAACCTTGAACTTGGTGAGATTCCAGCTGCCAAATTGCAGGCAGCCGGCAGTCAGCAGAAGTAGTCTGCAGTACTGCATTCTAACCACTGTGCCACCAAGGCTCTTGATAATATTTGATGGATTGTGATTTCAATCCTTCAACTGCACTAGAATCAGTGTCTGTATGTGTGTGAATATATGCACACATACACATATACACTACATAAAATCCTGCACCTTTCACATATTCATCAATGCACATATCTTTTTAAATAGGTTTGACAGGGGTTATTATTTCAGCTTTATCACATTTCATCTTAAAGCAACACAGTTAACAAAGTTTTGATAAATCATTTTTGACAGCCATGTACTGACATTTGGCATATTTAATAACCTTATTGCAATATAATTTTGCATAACAATATCCCATTCTGTTGAATAACAAATAGCTACACCCTTTTGTGTTTATATTATGGAAGAAGGAAACTATGTTTTTTCCAATTTTATCCAGGATTTATGCTTTGAATTGGACTAAATTACTTCCGGAATTACTCAAACAATATTGTGCCATTTCTACAGCTTTGGAGCCAGACACTGAATACAACTGCTTGGGCTCTCTGCACACCTGAGTCTAAAAACCTGACACAAAAAATGTATTTTTGAGAATTTCTGTTCCAAACCAAGAAATAAATTAGGACTTCAGATTCAGGTGAGTAAATAACTAGCATCTACTGCAAATTATTCATTCAAGGATTAGTGTAGTAATATTGCCACATTCACACCAGTGCATTTCAAGAATCACGCAAAGCTAAATGCTATGGATGCCTTTACAATCTAAGTCAGTAGTTGTCTTAAAGAAATAACTGAAGTGCCAATCCTGAATCTTAAAAGCTGGCTATTCTGGTAATATTGAATTCTAGTTCAAGTTAACACTTCTGTTTATTAAAGAGGTTTTTAAATCCTACCTATGGTATTGCCTTGTACTTTTTGCTCAATACAGCTGCTGTATGTATTAAATCATGTCATGTTAAAACTGTGTGAAAGTAGCAAAAATGTGGTCCCTGTGGCTATAAATCTAAATTCCCACTTAATAAGATATTCTTTGAAATGGCAGCAAGGAATACTTTTTGCATCCCATAAACTACTTGGGTTGTTTAATGTTATTTATGAGATTTGAGTCAAATAAGTCTCAAGGTTTTCATTCATTGCAAATTGAATTATTTATTATTTATTTAAATAAGGCTTACTCCCCCTCCAACAAAAAAACCCCCATTCATTTTATGCCATTCCATGCAATATTTTAATGTGGATTTGCACCCATTAAACCCACTCAAATCTATATCTGTAGTTTGCTCAATTATTTCTTTTCTTTTATATTTTCTATTGAAACAAACAGTTCATCAATAAATGAATGAAAATAACTAAAAACTGAAAATAATGAAAATAACCCCACAAACGGTAAATAAAACCCAAGAAACAAATATTGTTTGGAAACATATAATATCTTTGAGGATTATTTTATTTATATTTGTTCTCAATTTTTAATATTTTAACAAAGTTCTCAAAGTATAATATAAATATTGTTAACTAATCAAGGAGAGAAGCAACCTAAAACTAAGGAGAAATTTCCAAACAGTGACAACAATTAATCAGTGGAATAACTTGCCTCCAGAAGTTGTGGATGCTCCAACACTGGAGGTTTTTAAAAAGAACTTGTCTGAAGTGGTACAGGATTTCCTCATTTAACAGGAGGTTGGACTACAAGACTTCCAAGGTCCCTTCCAACTATGTTATTCTGCTATATTTGTTGTAAATAAGTAGTTATAACCATTATCCTTGATTGTATGAATCTATGCCTGGGTAGAAATGTTAATTAAGGATATTTCCCAAAGGTGCTTTTTCAAGAGGCAACTGGAGATTCTGGTGTTTCTTTGCAGAAGTTTCATTTCTCATCTGAGAAGCTTCTTCACCTCTTCAGATGAAGCAGATGAGAAGTGAGATTTCTGCAAAGAAAAACCAGAAACTCCAGTTGCCTCTTGAAAAAGCATCTTTGGGACAACCATGATCTGGATGACTGAGAATCTGCATAGACGATATATCATATGTTTTGTCTTATACAGTAGTTAGTCCATAAGAAATCAATGTTTATTTGATAGACTATTATAAGCCAATGTTCTAAAATTATTATGGATGGCAGTACTATAGTCCAGTACATGTATTATTACTAATATTGAAAATCAGAACCAATTCATTTTTCATCCCTGAACTAGCTTATACAGTTCACTGGCCTTTAGAAGAACTTGTTTTGTGACTAGGAATAGTAATGGTTTGTCGCTTCTTTGTGCCAGTCTTTAAGTACTGTATATACTGACCAGCTCAGAAGGCTATGTGGACCACAAACCTTTTTTCACAATCCAGAAAATATTTATCACTCAGGTTACCCCAATAGTGCTAATACTCTTAGGAAAATTCAATCCATGCAATTGATCAGATGATGCTATCAAAAACGGAGCCCTGTATTACCATGGCAGAGGAATCATCCATAGTAGAGGAATCCATGTAGATGAATCATCATTTCTGACATCCTTTTTTCTTTAATTTTTTTTAATTTTAATTATGAGTATATAACACAATACATCCAACTTATCCTTGTTACACATATATACATTCTACTTCATCATTTATAATCTCCTTATTTAAAATATTAATTACTAAATAATCTAATCATAACTACTAATATTTCAAATTTGTCTTCCACTATATAACCATTGATAAAATTTATTCCATGTTTTATAATATTTAGATTCTCCTTTGTCTTTTATTTCTAAAGTTAACCTATCTAATTCTGCATGTCATAATTTTTCTTACTATTCCTGTTTCTGAAGGTATGATTTCATTTTTCCAATATTGTGCATATAATATTCTAGCCGCCATCAATACATGTGCTATTAGATACATTATTTCTTTCTTAAATTTTTCTGATATTATACCAAGAAGAAAAAATTCCAGTTTAAATGGAATACATTTTCCCACGTTTGAATCAGTCTCCAATATTTTTTTGCAGCATTGCAAGTCCACCACATGTGAAAAACTGTGCCTGATACATCTTTACACTTCCAATAATTTGGAGATATATTTTTAAACATTTTAGAAAGCCTTGCTGATGGAAGATGCCACCTGTGAAACATCTTATAAAGATTTTCTTTATAAACCGTAGCCAATGTTATTTTCTTATTTGTGGTCCAAAGTTTTTGCCATTTAGCCAATTCAATATTATAACCAAATTTTTTTTGCATACCACCATTATTTCTTTAACATGTTCCTCCTCAAGTTCGTATTCTAATAAATATCTATACAATATTTTTATTAATTTATCATCTGTCTCTAACAATAGCTTATCCAGAATTGTTAATTCTTTATTAAAACCCCATGCTTTTCTGTCTTATGTGTATCTTGATTGTATGTGTAAATAAGACCACCATTCTATATTTACCCCTTGTGCTACTAGTTCTAATCTAGTTTTCAGTACTCCTTGTTCATTCAGTATATCTCTATAGGTTACTATTTTCTCCATATTTATCAAGTTTGGATATATAACTGCTTCTAGTGTAGAAAGCCAAATAGGTATTTTCATGTAATTTTGATATTTGATTTTGTTCCAAACTGTTAAAAGTGTCTGTATTAAATAGTGTCTCTGGAAATAATTATGTGTTGTATGTTTTCCATACCATAAGAAGGCATGCCAAACTATTTGAATCTCATGACCTTCTAGTTTTAACATTCTTTTATTCCTCAATCCATTCTTTTATCCATGTTAGAGTTGCTGCATAATAATATAACTCCCATTCAGGCAAGCCAAATCTTCCTTTTTTTCTTTAGTCTTGCATCGATTTCTGACATCCTTGTAGACTTGTGCTCTGAAGGGCAGAAAACGAGGAGAGCTTTCAAGTGCTATTTCTGTCCTCAACTCTTTTGGGCTGGATCTCCAGATTTATGAGCAATGTTACTTTAACAAATTTATAACATTTTAATCAGTGATGGCCTAATACACACCTGTATGTTTATCATCAATTATCAAGGCTGAAAACTGAGCCCTATTAATCATCATCACTCTTGACAAAAGATTAATTCCCAGAATGAAAGAAAGAAAGTTCAAGCTGATATTATGCACATTGCTTTAAAACTTTCATTACATTTCCCATGCAGGTAGCAGGATTTCATATTCTTCTTTTTTTCTACTGATACAATTAGAAACAGCACTTATTTTTAATATTTAATTTGTAGAGCTTTTTATGATGAATGGGACACAATTACATTTTTTCTCCTTGATTCAGTTGGGGGAGAGGTTGTCATGAGAAGAATGAAAGGAAATTTCTCATCTCAAATGGAGGCTGATAAAGGTGGGGCATATCAGCACGCTGTTAAAAAAGAATCCAAGTCAAGAATCGCCTCTATGGAAACATATCTGTGCAATGTCCCCATTAGCTAAAGGCAAAATTGTGTAGAACCTCTTTGTGTGGTGACTGTCAGTTCAGTTTTGATACTGAGCCTTTTTATAGAGATGGTCACCTTTTCTACCTTCATTATTCTGTAAATAGAGGCAGTTTTATATCTCAGCTGCTGACAAAAATGTTTTCTAATTCTTAGGGAACATGATGTGAGAATGCGCTTGGATGAGTTATATATTCCTTCAAGGCAAACACTTCACATGTACAAAAGTATCAACATGTGTGATGACAAGACCATTAACATTTATCCCCCTCATCCTCCTCTTCCTCCTCCACTCAACATCTCCTTTTACAACTACTGTGTAAATATCTTTTATGAGATGTTAAATGTTTAACAAAACCTGAAAATTAGAATAATATATAGCAGACTCTAATACTAGAATAACAAATTAAAATTGATTCTCTCTCTCTCTCTCTCTCTCTCTCTCTCTCTCTGTGTGTGTGTGTGTGTGTGTGTAGAGTCTACACACAGACACACACATACTGAATAACAGTGAGGTCCACTAAGCAATATATACAGCAAGACACATTTTACTTTTATCTGGTTTGAGAGAAATGACTAAATTGCAACAGTTACAAAAGTTGCTGTAACAAAATAATGGGAAAAATAGTGAATCAGTGATTTAATGAACTATCAAAGATGAGGAGTAGCCATTACACCCAAATATTTATTCAGTCAGAGTAGGGCATTTCACATGTTTAAACCAGCAAACAACTTTTATTCCCTTGCATTCGAAAATCACTAAACTGAAATCCAGTAATTAGAGGGTTTATTGAATCCTGCTGGTCATGATTAAACATTTGTCAAACACAATTACTGGAATAAAAAAAGGGGATGAAGCAACGCTACAGGAGATAATCAGATATTTCATCTTCATTCATCACTAAATGAGGAATTTCAAAATAGATTGGTTAATTATTGGTTCCTTTCCACACCATATGAGTTGTTTTATTAGTTTTTGTCTTATAGCCTCAATGAAGCAATAAAGGTCAAATTACAAATGTATCTTTTATAATTAACATGCACATGTGAATCAGAACAATGAAACATGTGCTGAACAGCTCTTTCCTGGTATAGAATAAGCATGAATAGTATGGTGTTGGAATACAGGTAGTCCTCAAGTTACAACTACAGTGGAACCCAAAATTTATGCTGCTGAGCGAGACATTTGTTAAGTGAGTTTTCCCATTTTACAACCTTTCTTGCCAAATTTGTTAAGTGAATCACTGCAGTTGTTAAATTAGTAACCCAATTGTTAAGATAATCTGGCTTCTTCATTTGCTTGTCAAATGGTTGCAAAATCACATGACCCCAGGACACTGCAACCACCACTTATGCAAAGGTCATAAGTGTGAAGAATGGTCATAAGTCACTTTTTCAGTACCATTCTAACTTTGAACAGTCACTAAATGAACAGTTGTAAGTAAAAGCTGGGAATCCTGAATATTAAGGTAAAGGTAAAGGTTCCCCTTAAACATACATGCTAGTGTAAGAGGAAGATTGAGGATAATTTTTATAGCAATAACATGAGGCAGGTGTGGTGAGGGATTCAACAAATTACAAACCATCAACCGACCAATGTCATCCCTGCTGAGGAACTGAATCATTTCTTTGCTTGCTTTGAAGTGGAGACATCAGAGACAGATAAAACACAACTACCAGCCAATTGTAGCCCCCACCCAGTGGTGGGATTCAAAATTTTTTACTACAGGTTCTGTGGGTGTGGCTTGGTGGGTGTGGCAGGGGAAGGATACTGTAAAATTTCCAGTCAGAGGTGGTATTTGCTGGTTCTCTGAACTACTCAAAATTTCTGCTATCGGTTCTCCAGAACTGGTCAGAACCTGCTGAATACCACCTCTGCCCCACCTCATTGTGGAGGAACAGGAGGTAAGGAACATTCTGAGGGCTGTGGACCCTAGAAAGGCTGCCGGTCCTGGACGGTATCTCTGGCCGAGTGATTAAAGACTGTGCTGATCAGTTGGCTGGAGTCTTTACCAGGATCTTCAATCGGTCTTTATCCCAGTCCACTATTCCATCTTGTTTGAAGTCTTCCACCATTGTTCTATTGCCAAAAGAAGTTCCCTATCAATAACCTCAACGATTACAGAGCAGTGGCACTCACTCCTATCATCATGAAGTGCTTTGAGAAATTGGTCTGCCGGCAGATCATTTCTGGTATTCCGCATACATTTGATAAACACCAGTTTGCATACAGAAAAAAAAAATAGATCTACAGAGGACACTATAGCCATCACTCTTCACACTGCTCTGATTCATCTAGAACAGTGGGAGGGCTATGTGAGGATGCTTTTTGTGGATCTTAGTTCTGCATTTAACACAATTCTTTCACATAGACTAGTGTCTAAACTTCTGAACCTTGGACTTTCTAATTCAATCTGCCTTGTTGGCTGCTCACAGAGGGTCAGATTAGGTAATCATACCTCTTCAGCCCTTATTCTTAACACTGGTACACCACAGGATTGTGTGTTGAGTCCCTTACTCTATACTCTTTATGTGCATGACTGCATTCCCACTCACGTTAGTAATACTATTGCTAAATTTGCAGATGATACAACAGTGGTGGGACTTATCTTCGGGGGGAATGAGTCTGCCTACTGAGATGAGGTGGACCGGTTGCTTTCGTGGTGTGGAGACAACAACTTGGTCCTCAACACCAATAAGACCAAGGAGCTTATAGTGGATTATAGAAGGAACAGATCAGACATCCAGCCCTTGCTTATCAATGGAGACCGAGTGGAACAAGTGGCCAGTTTTAAGTTTCTGGGTGTTACCCTAAAAGAAGACCTGACCTGGGGTGCCCACATTGCAACCCTGGTCAAAAGGGCCCAGCAGAGATTATACTACCTGAGACTTCTCAGAAAACAACAACTGAATGAAAAACTGCTGCTGATCTTCTTACCGCTGCACCATAGAGAGCATTTTAACATACTGCACCTCTGTATGGTTTGCCAATTGCACAGTGGCAGATAGGAAAGCACTTCAGAGGGTTAATGTCATTGTCCAGAAGATCATTGGTTGCCCTTTTCCCTCTTTGGAAGAGCTTTATAGCTCCTGCTGCCTTACGAAAGTTCAAAACATTCTCAAAGATCCATCTCATCCTGGGAACCCTTTTTTTCAACTATTACCATCTGGCAGTTGGTACAGAATAATAAAAACAAGGACAAATAGGCTGAAAAACAGCTTCTATCCCAGGGCAGTAACTCTTTTGAATTCTGCTGTATAGTTCAGTGTTGGTGTGGTGTCGGGGGTTTCCGGTTCAATGTGTGAAGGGTGAAGGATGTGTGTTTGTGTTTATTTTCATGGTCATGGTCATGATGTGCACTGAAGATGGTGTTTGATTTTGTTGTACGAGGTGCAATGACAATAAAGTAAACTAAACTAAACTAATCATTTCACTTAGGGGAAGGTGCTTATCTCCGTTACAAAGCCGAAGAGCCAGCACTGTCCAAAGATGTCTCTATGGTCATGTAGCTGGCATGATTGAACACCAAAGACACACGGAACGCTGTTACTGTGGTCCCTATTTTTCTACTTGCATTTTTACATGCTTTCGAACTGCTAGGTTGGCAGAAGCTGGGACAAATAACAGGAGCTCACTCCGTTATGCGGTACTAGGGATTTGAACCACCGACCTGCCGACTTTTCTAATCGACAAGGTCAGCATCTTAGCCACTGAGCCACCACATCCTAAATATTACTGGTCAATCAAATTTCAATAGCCTAGGATGAATATCAGCCCAATTACTTATTAAATTGTAATCCATATGCTGTATTTTCAATTGATGGTTCTCCTGCACCAACCTGCAGAAACTATCATATGCCCAGATATAAAGAATGATCTAATGCTTTTAAACCAATGCTGGATACAATCTGCCCTTTATGGCATGAGGGAAGACTGCTGGGAAGTGTTACTAAAGAGGAATGCTTCCCAGCCTCAGCTTATAAAAGATAATAATCTAATGCAACATTGATCACTAGACAAAAAGGTAAGGATACATTTTACATGCAGGTGAACTCCAGACCTTGAACTACATCAGGCTGAGCAAACCAAATCCAAATCTACACCTTCTCAGACTGTTCATTAGTAATTCAGAGTTTAGAAGAGATAAGAAGACATAGGATACTACAGAAGTTGATAAATTTCTTACAAAATTCTCATGGAAGGAAAAATCCAAGGTAGAGAGAGAGGAACAGAGAAGAGCTTTAGATTATATTCATAATGAATGTTTTAGCTCTCTGTTACAGTGCTTTAGGGAAAGGGTGTTAAAATGATATATTGCAAGATGGTTCCCATATTCAGTTCTCATCCCTAAATTTTTCTCCCAAGAGTAGTAAAACACTCCTACTAAACTTTGTGTGTTCTGAGACATTATCACATTGGAATCTTGCTTGAAAAGTGCTAGATATTCAGTATTTTCTGCCAGCTATCCATCTACTTACTTATGCCATTCTATTGGTTTTCTGTGTTTTCCTACGGAATAGTCAAAACAAACCACAATCTTACATTGATTTCATTCATTGTAATCCTTTGGTCCCCAGATTTTTTGTGTGGATTATTCTCCAATATCAACATGGAAGCTTCACAATTACAGTCTTGAGATAAACACATCAAAATTTAAAGACTCTCCTTCCAATAACTTTCAATCTTCAAAAATATTGCAAGTATTTTATAGCCCATGTGGAAGGAAAAGAGGGAAGGATTTGGGAAAAAATAAAATTGGAAGTTTCAATAAAATTATTAGGAGGTGGAAGGTCTAAACTGATATGGATTATTTTGTATACTGGAACCAAACCACAGGATAAATGCATATGCCTAGTTTCTCTAAATTACATACCCTTGATCCTTTCTCAGTATGAATTAATCTTTGACTTTTGTTAGATTTGGAACATTCATTCATTCATACACACATATGTGCACACACACACACACACACACACACACACATTCAAGTACTATAACGATCCATTTCAATCAATCATTTAGGTGTCTAAAACTATAAAATAAAATTGATTAAAAAAAACATCTAAAATAAATATATACAGAGCTGAGATAATTAATTGGCCCTTAGTGTAGTCAGTTCCCCAGGTTTTAAAACCTTATGAAAGGCCAGCATGGTTGGGATTAATGTTAATGTCTGAGGAGGAAATATTCCACAACGCAGGGAACATTGCTGAAAAGGTTCCTCTTCTAGTCCCTGTCAGCTGACACTCTTTGGCAACTATACTTCTTACCCAATGACAAATGATTTTCTGCCAGGATGTATCTATCTATCTAGTCCAATTGCCTCTTGAAAAAGAACCTCTCTCTCTCCCCTCTCCCTCCCTCCCTCTATTCTATCAGCTATCATCGATGTATTTATCATCTTCCTTCCTTCCTTCCTTCCTTCCTTCCTTCCTTCCTTCCTTCCTTCCTTCCTCCCTCCCTCCCTCCCTCCCTCCCTCCCTCCCTTCCTTCCTTCCTTCCTCAGCCACAATTAGTTGGAAAACAAGAGAGCCCTTCTCTTTCTCAATTCCTACTCTTGCATAGACCAAATTTTCATGTCCCACCTTCTTGTTTCTCCCAAGTTTGTGAATTTCTGCTTGGTACCTTCTTCCATGCTTAAATTATCCCCCATTTGCTTTCACATGTATTCACTGACATCTTTTCAAATGAGAAGAATAATAGCATTCAGAATAGATGCAGAAAAACCTACTGTATCTGTAGAATTGGTATAATGCATCTACATCAGTTCCCAGTTGCTTGTGCTTTTATTTCTCCAGAGCATCAAACCATATTGCTTTTTTTGCTGGACAGTTTTATTTTAAATTATTCAGTAAAATAATTATGATTATAGAAGGCAATTTTAATCACCATAAATGTGGTTAACTCAAATAAAGCTATAAGAGTCACTTGTTTGGGGGATTTGTTTTTAAGTTTTTACATCTTCCATGTGAACAGAAATGGAGGTCAAGGGTTAAAATTAAATAATATTTTAAATGCAAAAAAATGACCTGTGCTGGACTTTTCATGCACTGTGCTTAATAGATCATTATCATGATTAAACAAGGGCATGCTAAATGGCTTATTCATTATTCATGTTAGCCAAAACTGATTAATATTTAATCTTAAGAAAGTCCTCTCATCATCTCTGTTCTAGCCCTCCCACCAACATCACTGCCGCTGGTTGCCATCAGACAAACACACTATTTGATAATGTTTTCGGAAATGAACAAGATGATATGCTGTTTCTAAAGGGATGTTTTCTGATCATATCTTGAGAGAAATATTTACTAGAATGGCAAAATGTACTGATTATGTCATATTTTCACTGCCCGGCTTGCAACTGATAGGATAATGTTGTTAATGTACAGTTGAAAATCTTCACCAAAAAGCATTTTTAGGCAGATTTTGTATATGTCACACATAAAACCCTGCTGGGTTCATTAAAAAATAAATTGAGGGCAAAAGATAGGATGAGAGTCATGGTGGCAGACCCAAACTCCAATCTCCTTGCACTAAGGATGTTTGTACAGAGCATAAAGCCAGTGGTGGGATTCAAATATTTTTACTACTGGTTCTGTGGGCATGGCTTGGTGGGTGTGGCTTGGCTTGGTGGGTGTGGCTTGGCTTGGTGGGTGTGGCAGAGGAAGAATACTGAAAAAAACCCATTCGCTCCCCACTCCAGGGGGAAGATTACTGCAAAATCCGCCCTCCCCACCCCACTAACCTGCTTTCCAGCTCCGTTCTCCTGTGCAGGGCAACAAAAGAAGCCCCAGCTGATCAGCTGGGACTTGGGAGGCAGAGAATAGATGGGAGTGGGGCCAGTCAGAGGTGGTATTCCAAACTACTCAAAATTTCCACTATCGGTTCTCCGAACTACTCAAAATTTCTGCTATCAGTTCTCCAGAACTGGTCAGAACCTGCTGAATACCACCTCTGCATAAAGCCAATATAGTTCACCATTATCTTTGTAATTTACCCAAACCATTGGGAAGCCAAAATTAGAAAAGCAAGTTAAATAGAATTAAATACTAAATGTATAAATAAGAATTTTCTTTCAATTTTTCCTACTGCAATACCAATAAAAGAAGCAATAATTCAGCCTGGATGATTATTGAGACTATCAAATGCAGACTGTTGTTTGGGATTTCAGGTAGTCCTCAACTTACAACCACTTTTAAAAGCAACTGTTTGAAGCCATAACTGCACTGGTCCTAGCACTTATAATCATACAGCATCTCTGTAGTAACACAATCAAAATTTGGTTGCTTGGCAACTAGCAACACCCTGGGGGTCACATGGTCACCATTTGTGGCTTTCCCAGCTGGCTTTGGACAAACACGGTCAATGGGAGAGGCTGAATTCATTTAATGACTATGTGATTCACTTAACAATCCTGCCCCAGTTAAAATAGGGTGTGATTCTACTTGCTTAGCAATGGAACTTCTGATCCCAGCTGTGATGATAACTTTATGACTACCTGTAACGGTGTTAGGTATATTGGCTTATAACTTTGTTGATTTCTAAAGACGTACCTGCTTTATAAATATTGGCAAGATGCCTTTGCCATTCCTTAATGTTGAACTGGCTTCAAAAGAAGTGGGCTTAATTTCTCCTTGCTTGCAAATGGGAGAACAATGAGCTTTTCATGTTATTTATTTTTCTTTATTTTAAAACTAC
Source organism: Notechis scutatus (assembly GCF_049901735.1). NCBI lineage: Eukaryota > Metazoa > Chordata > Lepidosauria > Squamata > Elapidae > Notechis > Notechis scutatus. The sequence goes on along the minus strand of NC_142009.1, from coordinate 212,561,184 downwards.
ATTTTAAAAATATATAAATGTAAAACTACATTTCTGTTACAAAATACTGGACTTGTCATCCTTTGTGAACAGATGTGTTCCTAATAGCAATAGCATTTAGACTTATATACCACTTTACAGTGCTTTACAGCCCCCTCCAAGCGGTTTACAGAGTCAGCGTATTGAACCCAACAATCTGGGCTCTCATTTTACCCACCTTGGAAGGATGGAAGGCTGAGTCGACCTTGAGCCTGGTGAGATTTGAACTGCCAAATTGCAGGCAGCTGGCAGTCAGCAGAAGTAGCCTGCAGTACTGCACTCTAACCACTGCGCCACCCTGGCTCAAATAAGAAAACTCAATATGTTTGTTAGTTAGTCTTATTTAGATAGATAGTTTTCTTATTTGTCAAACTATGGGTTTGTTGAATAATTTCAGTACTTTTCTCACCACACAAAGTAGATAAAGTGAAGCTGTCAATCTGAACCTTTGGACCTTTCATTCCATCTATTTATGCCTCCCTTTCTCCCTCAGATTTTTACTATTGTAATTTAAATCCTTAATAAAATTATATACAAAAACAATAATGGAGTCAATTTGCCTTGCTGATAGCTGTCCTCTTCTTCTCTTCTGTATTTTTACTCTGAACCTTCAAATTCTTTTTTTATTGATAACACCCAGCTGCATCCCTCTCAGTCCACACATGATCTATATCCTGCCCATCCAGACACTGTTAGTCATCCCTTGAGACTTTTAAGAAGAGATTGAACTGCCATGTGGTAATATAACCTATTGATCATTTTATCATTTTCTGTAAGGCCTTTGTATAACTAGCAGTAAGTCTAGGAAGATGTGGGCATTCTTGGTGGGGGTAGGAGTATCTTTGCTCAGAGTGCCTCATTCTGTTTTGATTCTGCCAGTTTAGAAGGAATAGGAAAATGGGTGAAAGTTCAAGGTACAAGATACACAGTTGTGCTTTCTCATGGGACTTTCCAAACTTTCCCATGAGACTTTCTGTGGCTGTATGATCTCATCCTAGCAAGGTAACATCTGGGACTTTCCAAGATTGTGTGTTCTCATGCTGGTGAAGTAATCTCCTGTTGAGGTCATTGTTTTCTGAATATGCATACTGTATTTTTGCTTGTGTTTTTTCTCAATAAATACTGCTACCTGAGTTCTCTCAGGGTTGGCATTTTTCTCAGAGACAGTTCCCTGTGTCTCATTTCAATGTCAAACCACCATAAATGGTGACCCCGACGTGATAGCTTGGAAGGCTATCGTTTCCCGCATCCTATACTCATCGTCGCGGACGTCGACTGGGCCCTCATCTTCTTCGCTGGACGAAGATAGATTCTTTCGTGAGTATGGGGGAGATCTCTCGAAGGCTCAGAAAGAGCACATCAGGGAATTGAGAGGGATCATTGGGAATAGTTTTGGGTTTGGAATTGGCAGTAGGGGTTGTGCTGTAGGAAAGAAAGAAATTGAGGACTTACTACAGTATGTTTGGAAAAATATTAAGTCATATCCAGAGGGAGGTAGTATTAAAGTAGAGTCCTGGAAAAAGATAGGGAAATTTTTGCACGAGGAACCTCGTGCCCCTTCTTCAATTTTGTTAACCTGGAGGGTGATAATGGATGCATTAGCTACTTATGAACAACCGCTCCTAGCACCCCCGAAGAAGGTTTGCCGCTTTACCATGCGATGCGTTTGTTGCCGCCGACGGCACCTCCAGATAAATCTGGGGGACTGTCTGGCGCTAGAAATACTTTGTCAGAAGATAAGAGTTTACCTTTAAGGGTTCAGGTGGATGCAGTTACTGCAGCTATTCAAGAAGCAAAGAATAGAGGGGAATTATCAGGAGATGATTTGGTGGAGTTTGGAGTAGAAGTTCAACTTAAACCAGTAGAAATTGTCATGGGACGCTGCGTTGAATCCGCAGCGGGAGTGGAAGCCCTTACCTCTCAGGGTTTTGAAGGAAGTTAAGCAAGCAGCAAAAGAATATGGTGTTAGAACGCCATATACTCAGGCATTGTTAGAAGCAGTTGGTTATGGAAATAAAATGATTCCAGCTGACTGGAAAGCTCTGTTGAATATGATTTTAACTCCAGCTCAATATTTGGTGTTAGATCAGAAATGGAGACAGCTGGCAGTCCAGAGGGGAACAGCAAATGTTACCCCAGATCAGCTTTATGGAGCTGGTAATTTTACAACAGTGGAACAACAGAGAGATGGTATGCCTGAGGAAGGGTTCATTCTTCTCCCACAAATAATTTTTCAAGCCATAGGGTCTCTCCCTGACGGCGAAGGTGGTGAGAAGACCTTTACTAACATCAAACAAGGGAACAATGAACCCTATGAAAATTTCATTAGCAGACTGAAATTGGCTATTGAAAGACAAATTGATAATCAATTCGCCCAGAAAGAGTTGCTTTTAAGTTAGCAGTAGAACAAGCTAACACAGATTGCAAAAGATTTTAAATCCACTGGTAGCAAGTGGAGAGAGAGAAATCGCAGATTTGATTAATGCATGTAGGAAGGTTGGGAGTCAGTCTTTTAACATGGAAACTTTAGCTCTGGCTTTACAAACAGGACATGCTCAAAAGGGGAATTGTTTCAATTGTGGGAAGCCTGGACATTTTAAAGCGCAATGTCGGGCTCCTGGAGGGGGTCAAAGTCAGCAGAATAAGAGATCAATGGGACAGGGTGTTCGTCCTAAATCAGTGTGCCCAAAATGTAAGAAAGGATACCATTGGGCATATCAAATGCTCCTACAGTTTTTACTGATGGAGGGAAAGTTTTTGGTGCTTGTGTTTGGAAAGATAAATCTGGAATTTGGCATACAAAAGTGACTTCAGAGCAGAAGTCTGCCCAGCAGGCAGAACTTGCTGCTGTAGTTTTGGCTTTTCAAAATTTTCACAATCAGGATTTTAATTTAATAGTGGATTCATTGTATGTGTATAATTTGTTACCCTTTGTAGCAGGTTCTTATTTGTCTCCTGGAATATCACCTGATATTTTAAGATTGCTTTTGCTGTTACAAGGATGTTTGGAGCAGCGTGTGAATGTGTGTTTTGTTGCTCAAATGCCACGCTCAAGACCATGTTGACTAAATTAAATAAAAAGGAGGAAGCTCCTGGGGCTTCCAGCGATTCAAGATCAATTAAATCTAGCTTTATATACTTTAAATTTTTTAAATTTGTCTGGTAACCCCCTGCGAGCGCGGCCAGCAGGCATTTTTCTTCTCCTTCTACAGATGCGGTGAGACCTCGGGTGTTGGTGCGGTTCCTTCCAGATCCAGCATGGGTTCCTGCTGAGCTGATAACGTGGGGACGTGGTTATGCAGCAGTTGAACATCTTGGTCAAATTCGTTGGGTTCCTGGTCGGTGTGTTCGGCCTGATCATTCGCAGGCACCTGTGAAGGAAGTTTCGGAGGAGCAGGATGGCGCATCTGTGGTTCCTGATCCTGCTGATTCTGCCTAATCTGTCCTGGGCTGCTCGGGTGCGGAGAGAGCAGCGACAGCATGTTCAGCGTGCCGGAGATTTGGGCGATGATTTGTGGACAGATAATAATTACATTAAAGATTTGCGCACAACTGCCAAAAACTTGAACATCACCAATTGTTGGTTGTGTATGCACCTTCCTGGGAGAGTGGGAGAAGGACTGACTCTACATGGAGTTCCATTTAATCGGTCTACCTTGCAGACCGGAAAGCATAACATTTCATATGCCATGAACTTCACGGTCAAGGTGAAGACTGCACTGCAGTCTCCAGCACATTTATGTTTCCAAAACATTACAAACTCACAATTCTTGGGGAATCATAGTGTCTGCAATTACACTATTAAGTGGACAAATGGTTCAGAGAACAACATAACTTGGGTAAATGGGAAAAATGAGTCTGACGCATTTGGCCAGTATCAATATCTAGACATGAAACAGCTGATGCAAGCGGCAAGTCAACAAGGTTATGTACAGCTGGAAGGGTTTTGGTTTTTATGTGGACTGTGGGCATATCAACAAATCCCTGCAAATTGGTCAGGGACATGTACTTTGGGGTTTGTCATTCCGGTTATCTATAAGTTAGATACATTACCTCCTGAGGTTCGGATCCGAAATCGTCGGGAATTGGATTCGGGTCTAACCATGGGAGGTAATCTGTGGACACAAATTTCTCGAGGTCTTATCCCGCCTTTGGGAATTGCTATGAACTATAGAGATATTCATATTTTAAATAATTTTACTGTTGCTATGTTTAATGATACTATAAAGAATATTAAGATGATTAATGTAGAAATGTCTGAAATTCGTACAGTTACTTTGCAAAATCGATATGCTTTAGATATTATGTTAGCTGCTCAAGGAGGAGTTTGTGCTTTAATTCATTCACATTGTTGTGTTTTTATACATAATTATGAGCCAAACATTACAAAGACTGTTCAGGATATGGAAGATCGTATTGCTCAGCATCAATCTGGAGCCGATGGGTTTAATGCATCATTCTGGGACAGTCTATGGTCCTGGCTTCCTGATGGATCATGGTTTCGCTCCTTATTGCAAGGGTTGTTATTATTATTGCTATATGTATCTTATTATGTTGTTTTATTCAATGTATTCCTAATCTATTACAAATGTGTACCTCAGTCTTCCGGCGTGTGGGATCAGGTCATGAGGGAACTGTGTACTATGCCACTAAAACACCCCTATCTTTGAATAAATAAAAAAGGAGGGAATGTGGTAATATAACCTATTGATCATTTTATCATTTTCTGTAAGGCCTTTGTATAACTAGCAGTAAGTCTAGGAAGATGTGGGCATTCTTGGTGGGGTAGGAGTATCTTTGCTCAGAGTGCCTCATTCTGTTTTGATTCTGCCAGTTTAGAAGGAATAGGAAAATGGGTGAAAGTTCAAGGTACAAGATACACAGTTGTGCTTTCTCATGGGACTTTCCAAACTTTCCCATGAGACTTTCTGTGGCTGTATGATCTCATCCTAGCAAGGTAACATCTGGGACTTTCCAAGATTGTGTGTTCTCATGCTGGTGAAGTAATCTCCTGTTGAGGTCATTGTTTTCTGAATATGCATACTGTATTTTTGCTTGTGTTTTTTCTCAATAAATACTGCTACCTGAGTTCTCTCAGGGTTGGCATTTTTCTCAGAGACAGTTCCCTGTGTCTCATTTCAATGTCAAACCACCATACTGCCATTTGTCAGAAATGATGTAGGGTCTCCCGATTGGGCGGGGGGGTTGGACTAGATGACCTACAAGGTCCCTTCCAAGTCTGATTATCTGTTAGTATTGTTATTTGTCAAGTATTCATTAAAGGCTAAAGCCCAGAGCTTTAGTTTTGTCACTCCAGATCTTCATATTGCTTCCTGAAAGTGTCATTTCATGCACAAAGGGAAGCTAGATACAAAAGCCACAAAAACAGTTCCTCTGTAATTGTCTTATATTCTCCTTTGGCACTTCTTTGAGAGTCTAGCATGACTATCCAGATGCTTTTTCAACTGCTGATGTATTTGAGGACTTTGTAATGTTGATGTTATATGCTACAGTATAAGATCAGCTATAGGCTTATTGTGATATGTTCTTTCAAGTTTTTGTTATCCATTCTTTCTTCATCCATGTTGCCAAAGTTTGCTGTTTCCCTCCCCCATTTCAGTAACACTTGGAATTTATGCATGCATAATTTGCATATTTCACACCTACCTGAAATGACAATGTATTTTGCATATGCTTATTTTGCATATTTTACATGTTCTGTGCATGTGTAAAATGGTGAGTAACATTATACACACACATAGAAACGTAGGCAGAATCTGTTCATTGGATCCAAACTCCAGAGCTGTATATCAAGGTTTTATTAAGCAGGCATTTCTAGACTTGAATTAGCTTCCTTTGACTCTTGCTATCACCATGTTGGCATTCTGTTGGATGTGGTGATATCTTTCCTGATTTTATTTTTCTTACCTTAGGATATAGCTGAACCATTTCTATACTTTAAAATAAATCAAAGAAGTTTTGGAAAGTTTTGACCCCTCTTGGCTTTTCTTTTTCAATTTTATTTATCGCTAATTTTCCTTTTCTGAAATTTCCAATTTAGCAATGGGAAAACATTTCTTAACATAGCATACCTGCCTCGTTTCAGCTAAGCATGGTAAATCCTTTGGAACAAAGGAATCAGGCACTAATTTATTTCTGTTCCTGCATAATAATGAGAAGTCAGCAAGATTAATGTGTTGTTACTGTTTATTCAGTGCCGCATTGCTTGTGACTAAGTACAATGGATGAGACCTTCTTTCTGCCTCATTAAATAAGTTAATCATGTAAATCAGAAGGGAAAAAACATACATTGGATAGCGTGAGTGTACACTAAATATTAGATATGCATTTTGCACCAACATATAAAAACAATATCAAAAACAGGACTTTCAATCTGCAAAATACTAGCTCAAAACCTAAATAAAAATTTAGGTTCAAAACATTAAACTTGCATGCTTTATCAGCTGAAAAGCTTTTTTTTAAAACATAGGCAGATTGTTTTTCTTCTTGAAGATGGTAATTGTTAAGACCAATAGTCAATCAAGTTATCATGGATAAAGTGTTTTAAACAAATTGAAACCACTTTTTTTCCCCACACAACTCCCAAAGTATAAATAGAAAGTACCACCTCATTTGTCTTTGGAAACATTGCAAGAAAATAATCACACTTTATTCTTCTGAGCAAAGTTAAGATAAAAGATTCCAGGTTAGTAGAGTTGCCATTCAGCCAGCCATCTCCAAACAGAGGGGGAGAATGTCTACAAAATGTCTGAGATTGTCTATAAAATGTCTGAGATTGGAAAGCAGGATTCAGTTGTGTAGGCAACTGAACATAGGGAGCAAGGTTACTGTGAACGGTGCAGAGCTTCCCAAATGTAGTCATTAAAAATGTTTCATCACCATTGCTGCCTCCAAAATGATAAGTAGGAGACACAGGAAAGCCACAAGCAGAATTGCTGCTGGCCATGAGGGATAAGAAACATGATCTGGAACGTAAATGTCCAGCAAAAGCTACAGTGACTTCACTTGACTTTATAGACAGTTGGGAGGAGATTGGACTAAGAAAGACAGTATGCATGTTTTAGTAGCAGAGGAAAATACTACTGATTTATGATCCATTCATGGCCCCATTGATTACATGGTCTAACAGTGGCAAAGATTGTTCTAGGACCAATCAATTCTGATTAGAGCAACCAAAGGAGTTCCAATCGATTTAATAAAATATTCACAATTTCAGTGTCCATACTTACACATGCATACAGAATGTATGCTGGAAGAGAGCAAAGAATAGAGAGATCTATAAATAAATTCTATATTCATGCCACGTGTAACACATGACTTAAAATAACACCCTCTGCAATATCCTTTCCCCCCCTATGTTTGAATCTTAGCTTAGATGCTTTTGTACAACAGTACAGTATTGCAAAAATAAGGGTGTAGAACAATGACTAAACAGAAGAGAATATTTTCAATGTTGTAATAAAAAACTATGGCACATACCAGAATTGATTCCCTAGCTAGGTCTTTTCAAATGACTTGCAATTATTGAATTGCTACAGTTATTCATTGGTGTTGCTTTTGCTGATATGTACTATTCCACTGTATTTAACTATGCATTCTATTTTGAAATGTATCATTATTAAAGATAGAATAAATTAAGTTTAAATAAAATATAGTTTATGAATAGTTCTTGTCAATTGGCTTATTTTAATACTACTAGAAACTTGAGCAGTGATTTTTAAGTAAATACAAAAATATTCTAGTGCACAGTTGAGAAGAGATATTTCTAAACAAAGCCCTTCAGACCACTTTTCTAATCATTCTAATCAGAATAAGGTCTAATATGGTGCAGCCAGGTCATACTTTGTAGCTGTAAACATTTAATTTCAACATCCAGTAATTATTAATTCCAGCTCTTTTTTCATTTATCAACTAATAGACACCTCATCATCTTCATTGTCCAACCAATCAAAACAATTCACATACTATAGGCTTCCAAACACTTTGTTACACAGAAATAAGTAAACAGAATTGTAACAAAAGCCAATATTGCATATTTAATAAGAATGGATATTATAAAGCCACAACTGTTGATGTCCAATCAAAGCCCATTTAAATCACATTGGACATATTCTCCAGGTAGATACTGCAACTACACCCCTGCTGGAGCTATGTTTATCAAAGGGATGAGGAAGTCAGAAATGATGGTTTCCTAGAACTGTGTATATTGACATTGAAATGTCATGACTGAGCAAAAATATCCTTTGGACCAGGGGTCGCCAATCTTTTGGACCTCAGGGACCACCAAACTCATAATTTTAAATCCCAGGGACCACTAACTGGTTCTGTGGGCGTGGCCTAATTTTTGGGTGTGGCTTGATGGTCATGTGACTGGCTGAGCATGGCTTGTATGTAAACATTATACATATTTATATAAATATTGAATTTTTTATAAAAAAAGAGCAACTTTTACCCAAAGCAGGCAGGCAGATTGAGTTGCTCACAGAATCACAGATTCACTCAGAAATCTATCTATCTGCTATTGGCGAGCTCAGTCTGTTATATAAAATTTGCTTGCAAGCAAACTCACAAAATTAACTCACAACACACCATGTATGTAAATATTGATTTTTTTAATTTAAAAATGAGCAACTTTTACCCAAAATCAGGCAAAGCAGGTAGGCAGATTCAGTTGCTCACAGAATCATTCAGTGATCTATCTGCCATCGGCTAGCTCAGTCTCTCAAATTTGTTTGCTGTGAGTCTGCACTGAATACTAGAACCTTCAGTCCTAAGGGAGGTTTGGCTGTGTTTAAAAGCAGAGCTGAAGATCTAAAGACTAGCTAGAAAGCAAGAAATCCAATCATTTCCTGCTTCCTAGCTTATCTAAATCTCCCAGCACAGCAGAACAGCTGATGGTCGGAAAAAGGAAAAATAGCAATTTAGCAGGTTGGCGACCTCTGCTTTGGACTATACAAACAGTGTAGGGGGATTTGCAAGCAGAAGCCTATGCCTTCGATCGATTGTGATTGCTGTTAGCAAAAGATTTCCTTAGATTTATTTACTGCAGTTATATGGCAAAGGCCCTGACTAATGTGCTAACTATCCATGATAATTAAGAACTATGGAAGAACCCTATGAGCAAACCACGGGCTGTAACCTACTGTTCCTTAATTCACTTTGTATCTTTTTACCTTTCACACACATGAGGAGAGGGAGAGGGAGAGAGAGAGAGATCGACATGCAGAGGAAGGCACAGGTAGACTTGTATTGCTTCTAAAATTTGCAATATAATCTTCTCTTCAGATACACTTGACTAAGTTAGCCCAACTATTGAGAAACTATTGACTACTTTTTTTTGCCACTTAAGAAAAATGTCCATGAGAATTTTCTTGTTTTTAACAGCATAATTATTCTTTTTGTATTCACGGGATTAAAAAAAATGAAATGCTACAGGCTGTAAAAAGGCATATGCACCAAATCTTGTAAGAGTTTTTTTAAAAAAATAAAAATCACAATCACATTATCTTGTAAAGACTCATCTTTAACATTGCTCTGGCATTCAAAAACTAGGTTTCCAGCAAAAAGAAAAAATAAAGTTGTGATTTACAGCTTAAAAGATCAATAAATATTTTAATAGAGAGAAAATATGATTTCACCAAACAGTGACTGTTGATTGCAGTTTGCCTCCAGTCATCTGTAAGATATTCCAAATAAATTAAATCCTTCAGGAAATATACAAACACATACAATCTACTTTGTTCTTCTGACGGGTATGACATTTATTGCCTGATCCAAGGCTGATGTATATTATTCCGGAAAGAGGATTAGCAATGTGTGCTCTTTCAGAAGCTGCCCTTCAGTTCATAGAGTGGAATGGTAACCACGCTGCATCGATTTTAGAATATTTGCATGGGTCATTGATAGCACCTGAGTACAATTTAAAGAGCAGGCCTAAAAAGCTTGAAATAATCAGGCCAAATTTGTCAGAAAACATCTCCTGTCATTAACTCCTTTCTCAAGCACTGGGATATACATCAGCTCTGACTTTATGTTCTAGATCAGGGGTGTCAGAGTCAAGGCCCGTGGACTGGATCCAGCCCATGAGGTGCTTAAGTCTGGCCTGCAGAGCCAGCCTGAAAATAGCAGCCAAAATGGGGCCGCAGCAGCAGGCTGTCGAAGCCAAAAACAAGCCACGTGTGTGTGTGTGTGTGTGTGTGTGTGTGCGCGCACACGCGCACAGCCTCCCATGCACCATTTTGGACAGCCAAGTGCTGCAGAAGGCATTTGTCCTGTCTCCACCCCCAGCCCATGGAGGAGAACTACAGTGCTGATCTGACCCTTGAAGAAATCCAGTTTGACACCACTGTTCTAGATATTCTAGGCATTACTAGGATTTTTTTTCCACTGAAGTAAAAACAAGACCATTCACAGTCTACTGGTTAAGGTGCTGTATTAAGATAGGAAGCCACAGGTTCTAGTGTTTCCTTCTGCATATGACTTATCTGGGTAACAGAGATGGTATTCAGCAGGTTCTGACCAGTTCTGAGAACCGGTAGCAGAAATTTTGAGTAGTTTGGAGAACGGGCAAATACCACCTCTGACTGGAGATTTTACAGTATCCTTCCCCTGCCACGCCCACCAAGCCACGTCCACAGAACCAGTAGTAAACAAATTTGAATCCTACCACTGCTGGGTAACTTTGGGTCAGTCATCCCATCTCTGCTACATCAGCCAGTGTAAAATAAAGCATTTTGTAGCATCAAGTATTGATAAGTTAGCTGTGCGGGCTTTGGGCTAGCCATTCCATGTCACTCTTAACCAGCATCAGGCTGTGCCACAAAAAGAAATTGGGATTAGGGATTCAGCCTCTTTTATAACAGCATGTCTGTAATGTAACTAAAGCTCAGCTTTCACTGAACGCACGCATGGCAGTTAGAATGAGGACCATGTTTGAGGAGCTATTAGAGACAATAGAGGGTCAGCCTATTCTCCAAAGCACCTGAAGGCAGGACGAGAAGCATGGATGGAAATTTATGAAGGAGACATCCAACCCAGAACTAAAGAGAAACTTCCTGACGAAGAGAACAATTAACCAGTGGAACAACTTTCCTCCTGAAGTTGTGAATGCTCCAATACTGCAGGTTTTTAAGAAGAAATTGGACAACCGTTTGTCTGAAATGGTATAGGGCTTCCTGCCTGAGCAGGGAGTTGGGCTAGAAGACATCCAATATTCCTTCAAATTCTATATTAGTCTCGTTCTGTTATATAAATTTAATAAATAAGTAAAAATAATCTACTGTGAAGTGTAGGCAGTGTACTATGCAGTAGTTGTATCCTGCACTGTGAGTACATGCAAGAACTGATATTTGATTTGTATGGTAGGGCTGTGCTTCAGTTTTCCTTCCCAAAATTATCTGGAAAAGCAAGACAGTTCAAATTCAACAAATGCATCAGGACTCAAAACCCCACAGCAGCAGTGAGAGTTTGGAAAAAGAGGATGACTTAAAGAATGAAAGAAAGAAAAGTGTGTGCACCATAATACACTTGCCAACTTTTATAAATGCCAGTTGTTTGAAATGGACCAATGAGCCCTTGTAATATCATTTCTCCAGTGATAAACCAAATAAGCATCACCTTCCTTGAATAAATAGGTTCCTTAAAAGAGACCAATGCATAGCATTTGATTTGCTCTCAGCTATTAGTTTGCAGATTCCTAGAACATCTTTTTCCTGCTTCTTACCTTCCTACACATTCATCTTTTGTGAACTTCTTTTACAGGAGACACACATATGCTCCTATGTTCTTACCACACAATTTTGCATTCTTTTCATATACTTTCCCTACAACTGTTCCTGTTAGTTTAAAATAAATACTGTAAACCCAGAAAGATAAGTGAGTGCTACAACTTTTCTTGCATAAATTTTCTTGTAAAATTCCAGTTTTAGAAGGTATGGCTATAATGTATACCCATGTGTAATTAGGCAGCATTTAGCTTATCAAATTAACCCATTCCCTATGTTCACCATTCACACAGCCAAATGGTGTTTGTTGAGACAAAATTAAAACTAGAAGGTAGATATTTGCATTCAATCAGTGCCATTTGTAGGAACAAGTACCCTCAAATCAGTCTCTCTGTCTCTGTCTCTCTCCCTCTTCCTCCCTCCCTCTCTCTCATACACACACACACTGCGTATATTTGTATGTATGAAATATATACACTGACTTAAGGGTCACACACACACACATATAACTATCAGTTTATTGTATCAGGTATTTCAAGCAATGATTTACTGTATTATTCACTGAATATATATTTACCATGGCAACAAGCTCAACCTATGGCCTGGATGCTTGCTTTTAGATAAGCAACAAGAAGTAAACTGAATTTCAACACTTAACATTGAAATGAGGATGGAATTGGATTTGGAATTGGAATGCACTGTGATAGAAGTAGGGTTGTGAATTGGTATTCCAAGAATCACAAGACATATTACTTTAAAGACATAGCTAGCAGCTGAATTGGTGGGGTTGTTTTTAATGTATTTATTCTTATAAATAGATCTGTGTGATTTTTATTACAACTTCTCTGTGGGAAAGGGATGGCTTAGAACCATTTCCTATGTGAAGCCAGGAATTGCAAAACAAAGCAAAATTTTCAGCTGTCAGTAGGTTCACATATTATTTTTCTTACTTTAAAATCCAGAATGTTGTATGCAATTCAGTTCAGCGTAATTTGTTTATAAATAAACAAATTAAAACCCTTGAAACTAAATTTTTGCCCCTGTTATAGAGATAAAGACAATTGCCATCTATACTTTAAAACTAATGTGTAGAAAGAAGGCACATATTTGTGGGTTTTTTTCATTATCAGTCATAGCCTGGGATAATACATTGCTTAAATCAATGTACATTCTTGGAGTTTAGGCTTAGCAGAATGTGTGAACCAAGCCAATCTGTGTTTATTCAATGTATCCATTACTTAAACACAAATCTAGGTTCACACATTCTACTAAAGCTAAACTCCAAGAATATATTTACCAAGAACAGTCCTACATAAAATATTAGATATAACACTTGGTGATAGTCATGGATGATAAGGAGATAGATAATAGGGAAGATGAGAACAATGATGGGAATACTGCCTTTCTAAATAGTTTGACACTGTTGTGGAAATTAGTTGTTTAGCAGAGTGATGGCATGGGAGAAAAACTGTCCTTGTGTCTAGTTGTTCTGATGTGCAGTGCCCTATAGTGTCATTTTGAGGATAGAAGTTGAAACAGTTTATGTACAGGATGTGAGAGGTCTGTAGATTTTTTTTCATAGTGTCTTTCTGGCTCATGCAGTATACAGGTCCTCAATGGAAGGCAGATTGGTAGCAATTGTTTTTCTGCAATTCTAATTATCCATTGAAGTCTGTGTTTGTCTTGAATGGTTGCAGTGCCAAACCAGAGAGTTATAGAGGTGCAGATGACAGACTCAATAATTCCTCTGTAGAACTGGATCAGCAGCTCCTTGGGCAGCCTGAGCTATATGAGTTGATGCAGGAAGAACATTTTTGTTGTGCCTTTTTGATTATGTATTTGATGTTAGATGTCCATTTTAAGTCTTGATATATTATAGAACCTAGAAACTTGAAGGCCTCTACTGTTGCTACTGTGTTGTCTAGTATTGTGAGTATAGGAGGGCTTCTCCTAAAATCTACTATTATTTTTACAATTTGAAGTTTTAAATATATAAACATTTAACTTGGGTTTAGCACATTATATGATCCCAACCTTATTCTATGTATGTATGTATGTATGCATGCATGTATGTATGTAGCATTTGGTCATTCTGATGACAAGGTATCCCTGCTAAAAATAAAACTATAACTTTATCATTCAATTTAGGTATAGCATTTTACTTCACAGGGAATTCTACCACCAGCTGCACAATTATAGCAGTCAAACTGCTTGATTAACCTGAACAGTTTTACAGGTGCAAAAGGAAGCGAGTAATTTCCTAAATCATCTGCAGAACAAGACCTGGTGCTTAGCAAAGATTCAGAAGAATCTGCATGATTTAGTTTACATCTAAAACCACCCAGTGAAGGTTATGGAAGGAGTACACAGCCACAGGAATACACCTTAGAAACCTCCAGATTGATAAATGTTACCTAACTAGCAGGTTTTTAAATGTCAGCTGAAGAAAAGTGGTTTGGCAACATTTCTGGGAAATTAGATGCTCAGAAAATATGACGCACCAATGTAATTCCTGTTGTCAAGGTGAAGCTGAAGCCTTGTCTGATACCCTTGGAGTAAGCTAAAGACAATCCTTCAAGCAGTTGTTTTGGAGCAAAATATGCTACTGCAACTTTGGTTTCATTGGTAGCAAGTGGAATTCTTTGACTACAGCTATGTAAATGGGGACAGCTATAGACTGCAGAAATACACAGCTTTCCCAAAACAGCTTCTGCAAGTGACTGTTTTTCATCATGTAATGTAATGCCCTATTTTAGCTGTGTAATACCATACCACACCTATAGCCATGTATGTATTTGATGAAAAATTTTATATAACCCGTTTTTTAGGTTTGCAGCAAAAATCATGTATTGTTTGAAGCTTATAAAGTTTTAGCGGCCTTCCATAAGATCTTATGCCAGAAAAATAAACATTTCATGTAATGTGTTTTGGTTTTTTTAGAATAATGAAATCTATGAATCTGGTTTTGTGAGTTTTCATCAGTGTGTCCTTAGTTGAGATCACATAAGCTGATCCAGTCCAATGCCCAATTCCTCCCTTTCCCCAATCAAACCCCAAGGTTGTTTCTGTCATTGCCCTGCTTATGGAAAGACTCAGCCCTGGATCAGTGCTTGGAGCACTAAGGAGAGGAGTCACCTCTAATGGGAAGAAGGAATAACCCTGAGGAACTGGAGGAAGAGCTGCAACCAAGGCAATGGCCAGATAAATCTAAACCCAGGGTAGAACTGTAACCTGAGGAAGCATATCAGAAAAGACCCTCACTTGTTCTTACAAAGATTGCTGTGGTTAAGTGCTAGGCCAGAAACTAGGTTCTAGTTTTGCCTTAGCTATGAAAGCCAGCTGGGTAACATTGGGCTAGTCTCTCTCTCTCTCTCTCTCTCTCTCTCTCTCTCTCTCTCTCTCTCTCTCTCTCTCTCTCTCTCTCTCCCTTGGCAGGATTGTTGTTATGGGGAATATAGGAGTATTTTGCATGCTAGCTGTCTTGAATTACTTATAAACAGGGGTGGGATTCTACTGGTTCGCACCTATTCACTAGAACTGGTTGTTAACATTCTAAGCAATTCGGAGAACCAGTTGTTAGAAGAAATTACTGGCCTAATCCTGTAAGGAAGGCAGGAAGGAAACATTCTGGTGTTGCTTACAGAAACTGCCTCTCCGTTAAGCCTTATTACGTTCTTGGCAGGACTAGACTTCCTGTCTCAGAAACTTCTCTGGAGTTTTTTCCCCCTCCTTTGCTGATACTTTGCTTGTGTGGAGTGACCATTCAAAGTTACAATGGCACTGAAAAAAGTGACTTATGACCATTTTTCACACGACTGTTGCAGCATCCCCACAGTCACGAGAGGCCAGGCGAGGAGATGCGTGCCTCGATATGAGTGATTTGTTGGCCACGCCCAGCCAGTCACATTACCACCAAGTCACGCCCACCAATTAAGCCACACCCACAGAACCGGTTGTTAAAAAAACTGAATCCCATCCCTGCTTATAAAGTAGTCAAGATGGGATAAAATCAAATAAGTAAAGTTATTCAAATTTGCAATATTCTATTACTGTAACTTTATAAAAAAAAGTACTGTAATAATGTCCATAACTTTGTTTTCCTAGTCCATTGGAACTTGAATAGCTGGTAGCAACACAGCATTTTTTCCGGTCATTCCCTTAACACTTTCTCTTGTTAATCCATTTTTATTTATGCATTTTCCCTTATAACCATTCTATTACAAATATATTACACATGTTTATTGCTCTAGTTATTAGTAAAATGTTTGTTCATATTGCTGACTGCTATTATTTGTTGATACTGCTTACTGTTATATATATATATATATATATATATATATATATATATATATATATATATATATATATATATATATTCTTAAGTTTTACGGTACTTACATGTATGGCATTCAGCTTTGTTGGAGTATTTTCCACGTCATTGTAGTTGTTCTTTTAAAGTTGTAGCAACGTTTCAGCAGAATCTCATCTGCCATCATCAGGCTTCTGCATGAGATTCTGCTGAAACGTTGCTACAACTTTAAAAGAACAACTACAATGACGTGGGAAAATACCCGAACAAAGCCGAATGCCATACATGTAAGTACCCGCGAAAACTTAAGAAAATATATATATGTGGCTGAGGTATTGGCAGTATATATATATGTGTGTGTGTTTGTGTGTGTGGCTGAGGTATTGGCAGTGTGTCTATCACACAGAAGGTCATCACACAGCCCATCACAGGTCGTTACAACACAGGAGGCTGATAGACACACAGCCAATACCTCAGCCATACATGTTCTTATGAAAAAGCCAGCAAATCTGCAAATATCAACTCCATCAACCAATCAAGAAATTACAACACAGCCAACCTCCCCACCAGTATAGAGAGAGAGACGGCAGCTCCGATCACACGTTCCTCGCACATGCACGAAGCCGAAAGCACCAGCCTGAAGATGGCGAGTGGGACCTCATTGAAACATTGCCAAGATACTCTCAATCTTACATGGGAAAAGACCCGAACACACCAAGACCTGCATACCTGTACCTGTGAAAATCTATGAATACATAATACATTATGGAACAGCTGTCCTGCCCTACATAAGAGGTACTACAGACAAAATCAGTAAGATACTACACAGGCATCACATCAAGACTGTCTTCAAAACAGACAGAAAAATAGCAGCCATCCTTAGAAACCCCAAAGATAAAATTGACCTGGAAAACCAAGGCATATATGAAGTCCCCTGTGCATCATGCCCTGCCACATACAACCAATAGAACAACCAATAGACAGACCAATAGAAGAATAAGTACCCACCTGGATGAACACAAAAATGCAGTAAAAAAGCTGGAACACACTTCCTCACTAGTCCAACACATGAAAGCCACAGGTCATAGCATCGACTTCAATGGCACCAAAACCCTAGCCACTATAGAAAACCCCAGCCACAGAATTATCAGAGAAGCCATAGAGATTGAAAAAATTCAATTACAACTGAAAGGCAGCAAGCAGAGGTGGCATTCAGCAGGTTCTGACCAGTTCTGGAGAACTGGTAGTAGAAATTTTGAGTAGTTTGGAGAACCAGCAAATACCACCTCTGACTGGAGATTTTACAGTATCTTTCCCCTGCCACACCCACCACAGAACCGGTAGTTAAAAAAATTAAATCCCACCACTGTCAGCAAGAAAGGTGAGAGAAGACTGCTTTGACTAATAAGCTTGACAATTAACCTAGAAATAGAGAAAAAAGTGATAGCAAAAGGTTAAAAAAAATGAAGTCACTTCTACCTGGATACCTGGCACTTGAGATTATTACAAAGCATTGCCAAGACATTGCTGTCTATAGCTGTAGAATTCAAGCTTTTCAGACAACTGTTTACAAATTATAATTAAATCTCTAATTTCAACTCTTCCTTTCCATAGCATTTGGTCACTGTTTTTTATTTCAGAATCCATTAAGTGGCATGAATGAAATGAATAATGCTGTGAGAAAAATGTTAGAAGTTTTGCTTTGTTCAATCTAAGTGTAGATTAGAATTTATGTTTAAACAAATCTGTAAGAGAGAAAGGGAATACTACTTTAAAAGTAAATTAAAGAAACCTGAATAGCCTGCAGTTTATTGGTTTAACCAATAAACAGACAAAATATTGAATATAATAGGAATAAAATGTAAGACTATTGTATGGATCATTTAAACCAGAATAATATGTCACACGTGTATGTCTTTACTCTTTGGAGTAGTCAAACTGATCACATTGATTTCCAAATTTTGTCTGGGGAAATTATAGGATTTATTAATGAGCAGCCTGACCAAGTATTGTATTGTAGTTATAAGGGTTGTAGGTATGAAATAGGAAATAACCAGTCTACCAACAGTATCAATCAATGTAGCTTATATTAGAAATGTTCATTTCTGAATCTGAATTGACAGTATGGATTGTATCAATGCCAATCACAGATGAAACACTTACAATGGAATAGATACCCAGAGAAAAAGAATATGTAATAATCTTGTGAAATCTAGCATGTGAAT